>NC_050524.1:27977063-27985765 GCF_002922805.2 Oryzias melastigma | reverse complement strand
AGAAAAGATGACAAAACAAAACAAAAAAAACCTAATTATAATATAGGTTAATTATTTATCCATCATAAACACACATAACAGCTCTCACTTTTACCTCTCAACCCAATTCAGTTTTACAGAACATGTTCAATCAAAGCACAGAACACAAATGATATTTAAATATCTTAAGAGGGAGAGAAAAATAAATAAAAACTAGTAGATTGTGAATGTTTTGAGAAAGCTCTCCTAAATAATATCAGAGAGCGTACAGAGTGGTTATTCCATCATCAGTAAAAAGCTACAAAAACATTTTCATTGGAGTGGGTTTCTAAAAATGGTCTTAAATGGAACTTATTTCCATTATTTTTGCTAAATAATCAACTAAATTTGCCCAATATTCTTTGAGAAATAACATTCAATCAATAAAAAATGAACTTATTTTTAATATCTAATAACTTGCTGATTCAATACATCAACTCTTTTTTTGATCTACACTATCAAATCCAAGTAACGGACACCAGAATGACAGATCAGACAAGTGTAGATGAAGCTGTTGATCAGAAAAGCTGTGTCTTTGTGTCAGGTTTGTGGCCCAGAACAGTGGCTCCTGCGGGGCTGAAGTGGAGACAACAGTAAGACAGATAGCCCTGCAGCTGGAGGGCCGTCTGGAGGATCAACTCAGAGACCTGACCTCTGCTGCTGACCGCTCCGACCACGTGGAGGCGACGCTACAGCACCTCCTCACAGCAGCGCAAACCCAAACGTCCCGACTCAGCAAGCTGGAGAGCAGCTGCTTCGGAAGCCCAGGGAGCAGCACAGGGATCAGCACTAAGGCTGGGTTCCAGCTCCCAGGAGGAGGAAGTGGACACAGAGATCAAGAAGTCACCTCACAGTGTGCTTTAGACGTTGTGGAGACTCAACTGCAGGAAATTCAAGAGAAGCTGGAGGATGTTCAGAACTGGTCAAAGCAGAGATACCTTCCTGCAGGTAAGACATGCGTTTTATCTTTCCCTGTTTTTATCTCCATGATCCTTCTACCCTTAGGTGCTTTCTCCCCCTGTTTTGATATTTTCAAGCCGCTCCCTCATCTCTGTCTGGGCTTGCTTTTAAATTAGGCATCCAACATGTTTGTGTCCAAAATACTTCCTCTGTTGTCCTCATTTAATAGTAAGATACAAATTACGTTTTCTGTCCTGCAATCACTTTTCTAAACGGGAAGAATTGTTGGCCACCACAGTTTACAGAGCTCAGAGGGGTGCACTCATTAGCCGGTCACCACATGGAAACACCAGGAGAAGCAGAGAAAAGCAGAAACAGATGGAAGCACACTTTCATTTTTTTTCTCTGGTTTATTCCTGAGTGTAACTTGAGCTGTGTGCAACATCAATATTTGGGACCTCCAGTTTTAGGAGGCTGGAAGTGTGTCAGCGACAGCAAAAACAGAAAGGAAATAGAAAACGAGAGTGCAACTAAATGAGTTCAAATGAGTTTTAGTAAAGCAAAGACAATCAAGAGTGAATACATTCACAGGATGTCCTTTTTTTGTTTAGTTTGGTCAAATCTAAGGGTTTAGTCACAAGTGCCCTACACACTACTGGCTGTCTGCGGGGCGAGAAATGTACAAATCTCTACAGGACTCGCAGGTTGCTCTTATGAAATGTAAAGATCAAAGACTACTCAGTGAGTATGTAGAGAAAATGTTTATGGAAATTTTCCTACGGGAATGAGACAGGTCGTAGAGAACACTTAACATGGGTATGTGGGGCACGTTCAAGAACCAGCAAAAGGCAGGTTCCTGGATGCGTGTTTAGCCCACGGTATTCCTACCATACGAGAAGGGAGGGGCTTATTTTTCTTCTTCTATTATTTACTCGCGCATGTCCTCCACTTACAATTGGAAGACACTTGGTATGAAATACGGAAGGAGTGCAAATCTGGTGAATCTTGCTCTAGGCCTTTTCTTCAACAGCTCTATTCCGATTCATGAAACACAAACCACAATTTTTAATTTGTCCTCCATGATCAATTTTCAAACAGTTGGCACTTTAGTGAATTAAAGTCCCTAATTGGTCCAATTTAGGGACTAAATTGGTTAATTGACTATACAATATGTATTATTTTGTAGCGTTCTACATGTTTTGTTTTACATGTTTGAAATAAATCTAAATCTGAATCTGAAAACATTTGATCTGGTTTAACTTTTAACCCTTTTTTATGTAGAGTTTGAAAACAGTGTTAAAAATATGCGTATCTACCCATAAATGCAAAGTTTTGAACGCAGATGCCTGAAACACACATGTACAGTAGGTGTGTTTACATAGACTTTTCATTGAAAGTGGTCGCTTGAACGAGGGCGGTGTGAACACAGCTTAAGAGTAAGTGAAGGGAAGCAGGTAAGACACAATCACATCATATGGATTTCTTTTCAACCCTCCCAAAACCTGCACACTGCACAAGGAACCTATTAGAGATACTCAAGTGGTAAGTGCACGACCGTGCAGTCTGACTGTTAGAAATGAGACAATCAGTGAGTAGTTAGTGTTAGCATCCTATGGGCTCTTACATACAGTATTACATGCACATTCCATACGTCTAGTATTTGTGCACCGTCAGTACATGCACCCTACTAGACTCCTACTGCTTCAGTAATTGCTGCTCACCTGGATCACGTTTGTTCAGTCAATCAGAAACCGGGCTCATTCAATCCAGCTAATCAGGATTACTGAAGTGGAATTAGCTGCAAGACAAGGTGGGCGGTAGCTCACAAGGGACAGGGTTGGAGATATCTGGACAATGGCGTACGGCACATATGTCAAAGTCAAGGCCCACTGGGTGATTATTTCCGGCCCGCCAGATCATTTTATATTTTTGTTATCAATGACTCGATGTTATCTTGTGCTGGTAACATATTCTAACACATCCTCATCCTCACATACGACGTACGGTTAACGACCCGCCAACGTCAAAAATGTATGTTTTAAATGTCCCGACTCGTCGTTTTTTTTTACATCCAATTAAATCAAGGCTCCTCAACATCCGGGCCGCAAACTGGTACAGTCCGGTACTGGGACGTGGACTGCACCAGTAACCCTAACCTTAACCTGGTACCTGACACGGCTCAGTACTTAAGTCTATGGTCCCGACGTGGTACCGGCCACGACCTAAGGTTCAGTACATGTAAAAAAGTTATGTTTTTACATTTTAAAAATGTAGTTTTAGTGTGTTCAATAAATGTTTATCCTTTTTGGCCCACGACCTAAGGTATGTTTCGGATTTTGGCTCCGTTTGATACCCCCTGCGTACGGGCACCTAAGGATAGCATCACGTATACGTGTGTACAAGTGTGTGCAACTTACATTAGAACTAGGAACACTTTACAATACATTTGTCTGTGTCTGTCAACCTCTGTTCAAGTTTTCTTCAGAGAAGTTTTAATTGCGATCAGGCACAAGGAAATTACTAATTTTGTTTTGGAATAAGTTTCAAGGTTGTCAGCGGACAAAATCCTGTAAAAAATCCTACAGAAAAGTGAGATTCCCATATCATTGCCAAACAATGGACCAGAATTTGTGACAACTTTAAGAACAAACCAAACCTGCTCTTCGTGCTTCATCTGTTTGTGGTTTTGTTGATAATATCTGCGTTTAAATAATCTAAAACAATAACGTATTTAAGAACTCCTCTTTTCTCTTCAGGCTGTGAGATGGGCCTCCTCTTCCCCATGCGCTCCCGCCGGATCTATGTCATGGTGGTACCAGACGCTCCTCTGTCCCTGTCCTCCTTCACGGTCTGCATGTGGGTGAAGCCGACGGCCACCACCAACAAGACCGTCCTGTTCTCCTACGGAAACCGCCAGAACCCGTACGAGATCCAGCTGCTGCTCGCTCACACCTCCCTCCTCTTCACGGTTGGTGGAGAAGCTCACCTGGTGGAGGCGCAGGGCGCGGTGGAGCCGGGGCGGTGGAGCCACTTGTGCGGGGAGTGGTCGTCGGAGCAGGGTCAGGCGCAGCTGTGGGCGGATGGCAAAAAGGTGGCCTCCACATCTGGAGTGGCGGAGGGACACGTCTTACCTGATGGAGGTTTGCTCCAGCTGGGGCAGGAAAGAAACGGTTGCTGCGGTGGCGGCGGCGGCGGCATGCCAGGGTTCGAGGGAGGATTTGATTCCAAGCTGGCATTCGCCGGGAAGATGACGGGGGTGAACATGTGGGACAGAGGACTGACAGAGGAGGAGATCTCTCAGCTGGCTTTCAGGGGGGGGCAGGGCTGCCAGCAGAGAGGGAACATGGTGGCCTGGAGCGTGAGCGAGATGGTGCCCCACGGAGGGGCTCAGTTCATCCACTGAATCAAAAACTAAGACACTGTGATCCCATATCAAGCTGAAGCTATCACTCCATCATGTCCTATTGTGCTTCCATATTTCTACGCCACGCCCCCACAAAGAGAAGGACTTCCAACCATCAAACTGTCTGAATGATTTTCCTCGCTGTGAGAGACTGAAGCAATTACTTCAGAACTGCAACACCGACACACATTCAGCAAACCTGCAGGAAACGAGCTGCAAGCCACCAAAGGTTTAATGAGAGTTTGCCTTAAAAACAAAGAGTCTTTTGTAAAGCAGAGCAGCTTCTGAGCCAGCAAACAACTGACAGGAGGAGGTGAGGAGGAGGACACCGACTGTGAAAAGCAATTATCCTGTAATATAGTTCTCTAAGTTTTGCATCAAGACGGCCTTTCCAAATACATCAGATTGAAACTAATTTCTTTTTTTATAGGGCACATTAACACAGTGATGCAATAAAGTCTTGCAGAAATATTAGCTATGACATCAACACTATATCTTGAGTGACTGAAAGCTGCTGTATTTGCCTTCAATTAATGCAAACTTTCAATATATAAAAAGGCAATTTTTACATTTTTGTATAACTTTAATATAACTAGAGACTTTACTATTTAAAACGTGTTTCCTTTAGGGTCTTTACAAATAATAGTAACACTTACTTTGTTAGTTGGTTCATTTATTTTAATATTAATTTTGTGCATCTTTTAAACTGTCAGTAAAAGACAGTGAGGTGAATGTTTACAGTGTGTTTTTTTTCTGCTTTGTAATATAATGTTAATTTCTTCTTGTGGGAAAAAAAGAATTTGAATGTATTTTGTACATAAACATAATCTGTATTAGATGAGAAGAAGACTGGAACATCGGCAATGAATAAATATGTAAAATGAAACCACTGCATTCCTGTTGAAATATTTTTATTTTAGTTCACTTTGTCATCATACTTTAGATTTTGTGTTTGCAGTGAAATACTAGACTGATTAACTTCATTTATATAGCAGTTTAAAACACCACAAGGTTGCCAACTTACTTCCAGATAAATAAACCTTTCCAATCAAAAAGCCTTTGTTGCTCTTTTAAGACATATTTTATTCCCAGCACTAGTAGCTCATTAGAAATACAGTATTGGGTTGTGGGCGGGACTGTTAACAAAGAGCAACACCCACCTCACTGAGAGCTCTGTTTGAGCGCTCACCATAGAGCTAATAGCCTCAAGCTAACATTAGCGGCGCAACAATAATGACTATTGAATCAATCCAGCTGTACAGTTTTGAGCCAGTTAATCATTTCGTGATGGTAGGGAGTGGAGTGAAGGAGAGAGACGTTGGCACCCCGATTTCAGTAGCTGCATCATTAATATGAGCTTTTTCTAGTATCCGGTTTTCTGATCCAATGCGATTTGACTTAGGAAATGCTCAGGAACACAGCTTTTATCGTAAATTATTTTAAATGTGTCATTTATTCTGACAAAAATTCAACAAGAACATGGTAAAAATGCACAGAAGACGATTTTCATGGGAGTGGGTCGTTAAGTCAATGGGGAACTGAGGTCCAGCAGTGTGACTGAGAGCCTGGTGAGACATATCGGTCCAGCAACAGTGTGACTTGAGTGGTGGAATTTGGATGGAGTTCAAATAGTTGAACTTAAGCGAGGTTGCCATGTCCCGCCAACCAATCAGGGACTGAGCTTTGGGCATGTGACGTGGTAAGTGACTTGAGCAGTGGGTGGAGTACAAATAAACATGGATGACTGATCTGACAATTCTTGTTCTGACCATCCATCATCCATCCATCCATCAATCCATCCATTTTCTTAACCTGCAGTATCCCTTTTAGGGTTACAGGCTTGCTGCAGACTCTCCCGTTGACTGTTAGGTGAAGGTCAGGCTGCCAGTCGGTCCCAGGGTCCATGGGGGCTAAAGTGAACGTGCCTACTATGCTCACAATCATGCGTCGCTATGCAAGTTTTTAAGTCCAGTCACAGGCTCTACGTCTGAAGCGGGCGTTCATTGATCGGGTCCTGACGCTGAATCACGACAACGTGGAACTGTGTCCAATCAGAGACTTGGATTTGGTAGTGAGGTGTGGGTAGTGTTCTTTTCAAAACATAGAAGTGCCAGTGCAAACTTTTTTATGAAGGGGAAATTCCTAATTTTGGTTTATTTGCCCTGCTGGATTAAAATGACACTAGAACAGAACATTTAGAACAGAACTGTTAAAGTAAAAAGTCTGGAGCAAGATTTGCATCGCTTTGACCTTTCACATCAAGCCTCATCCCACCATAGGTCGTGCACGAGTTCTAGTAAACAGAGGAAAAACAAAAGAAGAAGAATCCCCCTCCCCCCTCCCTGGTCTGGAGGGACAGATGTGCCTCAAAAACTGAAGTTTCGTAGTCACCCCGGTGTTTAGGTTGTGCACATCAAGCAGATGATGGTTGGCAGACCGTAAGTCTCTAGAATGGCTGTGAACAGGTAAAAGTTCTGTTAGGTAAACTGGGGAAAAACCATTATGAGATTTAAAAGCAAACAGTAAAAGATTAAGCTGAAAGTCTCCATTAAATCAAATTCAACATTATGCTACTTTCAAACAGAGGAAAGCTTTAAACCTGGTTTTCACCACTTTGATCACATTTCATATCCAGGTCAGCTTCGTCATGAACTCAATGTATTCTAAATTTAAAACAAAAATAGTCTCCAACCATATTTGGAAACATCCAAGTTAACCCTCTGGAAAAAAAAACTGCATTACACCAAATCATCCTAATGAAAAACAGCATCACTTACATCCAGTGATTATGTTGGGACAAATTAGAGGCCAGTTTTCTGTTTCCTAAACTCAAGTAGGACATGTGAGTGTTGCTGCTTGTTAGGAGAGCCACTTGCTAATTTAATCCAAAGCAGCTGGGAAATAAAAACATCTTACCGTGTGAATCTAAATAAATGTAAATCTCATGTGTCAAACTCCAAGAAAACTGCTTATTTTCCAGCTAACCCAGGATTTGTAGCTTCTTCCTATCAAAACAAAGCTGTTCTAGGTAACCAACGATTGGAAAAGGTGTTAAAACCCAACAGGATGTGAGCCTGAGAGATGCTGCTATATTCAGCCACTGCTATAAAACATGAAAACGTGGGAAATTGTTTGGTGAATGAAGATGCACAGAATGGAAGTTATGTTTGTAACTCTGATTCTGAGTCCCAGATGACCGCCAGAGTTCCCCCTATTTTGTTTTTTTTGTGCCACATGACTTTCCAGCCTGACGTGGATCACCAGGAGGTCACAGAGGACTTTGTTGTCAGTAAATGTGAAATTAAGGATCATTCACGGCTTAAAGGAGGCAGTCAAGAGGGATGAAATAGAACTCCAGGACCAGCTGGTTTTCTTCTTCTTCTGATGTTAGTTGGTTAATTGGAGCAGGATTTATTTTATTTTATTTTAGTTTATCCTATTTATTCTCTTTTTATATTTTTATATAATCCTTCTGACAGGCTTTGTTAATCTTAAAATAAATAAATCATAAATAGCATTGTGTACATTACATAGGCTATATTCCAGTTTTCCAGCTGGTTTTCTTCTTCAGGCTCCCTTTTCCTGATTAAACTAGCTTCAGGCCATACTGCCCCCTGGTGAGCAACTGTTGGAACTACAAGACTTTTTCAGGCAACTGTTTCTGCCTTTGAGTTTCAGCTGACAATGTCGTGTATGAAAACAAACTAGAACAAGTAATGGAAAAGAAGCCTACAGAAAAAAAGTTGAAGTGTTCAAACATTTGTCCAGCGTTTTATGCCATTGGTTGGATTGGTAGTAATTCCAGCGAAATCATATAAAAGTAGACTCTTTTCATGGTGATGTCAGACAAAATGGTGACAAAAAGTGAAAAGTTACTTCCGGCGTTTGCATTTAGAATGGCAAAACTGACAGCTGAAGACTGGTGGACACAATTTTAGGTAAATAATAAAGGTAACCTCACCAATTTCTAAGAAAAATGTACAATAAATATATCAATATTCCGTCAAACTGTATTTTCATTTCCTGTCTTAGATCATTCACAAATCTAAATACAAATTTGAATAATCTTTCAATATTGGAGGTTTTATTAAAAATATCAACTCCTCATTTGAGCAGATATTATTCTAACTGGTTTCTATTTTGGTTGATGTTATTTGCACGTATTTTTAGTGCGATCAGCTCAAAAGCCGATAGAAATTCATGTCGGCCACATTTAATACCTTCAGCAAAGACACACAACGCTGCACTGCCCATAAATATTTGAATACCTTCCCAGGATAAATGTACTTGTTGTTTTACGGGATATTTTAAGGAATTATTGTAAAAACAGGAATAGTTTGGCTCAGCAAAAATGTTATCAAACCATGTGTTTTCAGGTTTC
>NC_050524.1:27976880-27977035 GCF_002922805.2 Oryzias melastigma | reverse complement strand
AAAAAAAAAAAAAAAAAAATCATATCTGGGTGAACATATTTCATAACATTACGTGGAAATAGTCACTTTCCTATTTTTTGGCAACAGCTTAAATTAATTTGATCATTTTTTCCCTTTATTTTCCTGGAAACAGTTATGAGCAAAACCAAAGGGGA
>NC_050524.1:27974371-27976477 GCF_002922805.2 Oryzias melastigma | reverse complement strand
TCAGTGAAAATGTTAAAGCAGCTATCAAACCATGTATTTTCAGCTTTCAAAATAAAAGTGGCCAAGTAAAAAAATAAAAAATAAATCATATCTGGGTGAACATATTTCATAGCATTACGTGGAAATAGTCACTTTCCTATTTTTTGGGAACAGCTTAAATTAATTTGATCATTTTTTTCCCTTTATTTTCCCAGAAACAGTTATGAGCAAAACCGAAGGGGAGCAACGTTAGTTTATTAGAAAGAGGAACCAAAGTGAGAATGGTTATTCTACAAAGCAGAAAGACTGAGTAATAGTGGTTTATTTCTCAATAGAAGTCTATGGGATTTTGGCTTTCTGGGTCCAGCGGGTCTATCCTATTTGGAATGCGAGGGGGGAGGAGATGATGTGTCCAGTTCTAATAGACAGTCAATGGGTGGAGCAAACTCTGGTCTCCAAATCTGTATGAGGCCAAAGGAATTCTGTCTGTGTGAAGGAGGCATCCCATAATGACTGCTACAGCCATAAAATCTTCACAGTATCCTGCTGCTGGCGACCCACCTGCTCATACACTCACTGTATCCTGAGCTTGAAAAGACTTTAAACAAACATCGTACAAAAATGTACTTTCAAACCAACATATTCTTTTAAAATAATTTGTTAAAGATATTTACACACGCGTGTGTGGTCCAGTCTTTTTCTTAAAACACATAACCAACCCATCAAGATCACCCCTGTGTTTATGCTGAGGTTTTACAGCTGAATTGTACAGAAGGCCAATTTATGAGAAACACATTGTGATGTTGAAACTGTGGAGTAGCTGGACCTGGACAGGGGGACATGAAGGGGGACGTGAAGGGGGACATGAAGAGGTTTTTGTTTTACCTTAAAAAAAGCAGGAAGAGTTTTCAGAATAAGGTCATCTGGACTTAGTTTTTATAAGTTGAGGATATTGCACCTCTTATCCAGAAGTCTTCATGGAACCATCCTGAATGAATAAGTCTGCATAGATATTTTACAGAAGGATGTGTCAGTTTTCATCCTTGATGCATTTTCTGTATCTGACTTGTTTTCAACATTTGGAGATATTTCCATCCATCCATCCACTCAATCTTACGTTACCCAGACGTTCCTCTTCCTCCACTTCCTCCAGCTCCTCTAGGACTATCCTGAGAGACAGTCTCTCCAGCATGTTCTGGGTCTTACCTGGGGTCTCCACCCAGTAGAACATGGTCAGAGTACCTCTCTAAGGAGGACTCCAGGAGGCATCCGGATCAACCCGAGTGGTCCGGTCCAGTACGGTACGGCATTTTGAGTGTTTTCATTTTAAATTGGACCCATTAAACAGTACTAAACCACCACTCTTAGGGGGCCCCATCAGTTGCAGGTCCATAGAAAAATGGAACAGGACAGTTGGGGTAGAGCTGTTGTTAGAGTATTCCTACTTCTACTTTTATATGTAAAACTGCAGTTGTGTGTAAATTATCAATGTAAAAAATTAATGCACTAATTAGGGTAAATTAATTAAGGACAAAAGAAAAACCTTATCATTTAGGTTTCCTCAACCCAAAAATTTAACTTAATTTAATTTAATTTATTTTATTTTCTGGGGTCATACCATGATTTTCTTTAGCCTTTCAGAGTGGACTTTATCCATATATATGATCGTATATTACCTTTGGAACACTAAAATACAAATTATTTATGAAATATGAGTTATTTTTGTGAGTTTTTTCCTACACGGAAGTAAAACGACTCAATTCCTGAGGCTCCGCCTGCTGCTGGGTGTGGCTGCTGCCCTTTTCATGACATCATCCCAGACCATGCAGCGTGTCTGCATTTCTGCCACGAAAATAATCCAAATTTCTTCAAAGATGGATGCACATACAATGTGTATGTGCCTTTAGTGGGCCCGGCCATCACCACACTGCTTCACAAACACACACGGCTTCTGTGCCCGACTGGGGGTGTTGGGTGGGGTCTTAAAGGAGCCCTGCGTCTGTTTGAGCTGGAATTTATTGAAAATAGGACACAACTAGAAGATATACGGCATTCTGCATCAAAAATTAAAGTCTGAACTCTGAACAGCATAAAAAAGACGTCCATTAGTATGATGCTAACTTATCA
>NC_050524.1:27967898-27970773 GCF_002922805.2 Oryzias melastigma | reverse complement strand
ATTCAAATATTCAACTGTTTTTAATCAGCTAAATATAGATAAATGTAGCAGTTTTTAGGTTTGTTTTAGAGAGGCACAGAATTGTAAAGATAGTTGGAGGCGTCGGGTAAGAAGAGGAAACATTCTGCTGGGAATCTTTTTTCATATGCATGAATGTACAGTTTATTCTATCCTGTATCTATCACAATATCAGATTCAACACATCTCAAGAATGTTCAAACGGTGAGAAATTCACCATTAGACAAAAATTTCAGCCTGTGGATAAATGTGTAGAGATCATGAGAAACAAGAAGGAGAATAAAAATAATCTGTTGTCTCTGTTTTTTATGATTTTTTTATGAATTAGTGGTATTTCTTCAGAAATGTGTGGAGAAAAGAAGCTTTTCCAAACAGAAACACAACTTCAAAAAGGAAAATGTACATTGCTGGCAAAAATGCATGTGTAGATGCTGGATGCTGACTCTGGTAAACACACATAACATGTTGAAAGGAATGCTAAAAGACGGGTAAACATGAAACTAGCTGAACAATCTAGAATAAATAAGTGTAAAGTTCTTCAAAGATTTTCAAATTCTGCCTTTTTATAATTTAAGTTTTACTCTAAACCTAAAGATGAAGTTGTTATTTATATGTGAATGTTTCTAACTGATGAGCGTTTGACTTTACAACCTGACAGTTTAACTAGCTGGAAGGTTGTAAACATCTGTCTTTGACTTTAGCAGAAAACATACTTTTTGGCTTATTTTTTTCATCTGTCTTAGAAATCAAACCAATTGAAATAAAAATTATAATAATTTTTACAAATGTGATGATTTCAGGCTCATAAAAAGTATTAATATCTACAATGATTGTGTAAAAAAACCCTCAAAAAGCAGTAAAAAAATCATTATTAATGAGCTGGTTGATGCATTTATTTATTTATTTACATGCAATGTGTTCCTTTTTAACCACAGCCCAGTTATTGAGTGATTGTTTAACTGTCGTCTTGCGTAACTTGACTGCATAGAGTTTTCTATGACGCAACAGAGGTGGAGTTATATTTTCTCTAGGGAGCAGTCAGTTATATTTTTCTTTTTCTATCTATAGGGAAAGTAAAACTTTCCTACATTCTTACCTAAAACATCCTAGTAAATAAAAAAGTGATTTGTTGTATAAGAAATGAGAAGATACATATCAGTACTCCTCTGATGACCGCTGTTGCAGTGATGCTTCATCAAAATGTGGTCTTAATGCATTTGGGTTATTGGTGTATGTAAACGTGTTTGTGCAGTACCTGAAGGAATACATTTATTTTTTTTAGTAATAAATATGAATTATGTCAAAAGAAAATTATATAAAGAACCTATAGGATCCCCTTGAAATGTGATTTGACACAAGCTCAATTAACTTATTTTCAAAAGTTATTTGAGCTAGCTTGTAACCAGTGTTGTGCAACACGAGATAATATGTGCTTTTTACTCAGAAACGTTCAAACTTTTTACCAAAGTTTTGCTTTTCGTATAAAATGTGTGCATTCTGGAGGTAGAGTTGAACAAACAAGACGTCTTCAGGTCAACAGGGATGTAAAAATCTAAATAGTTTATCATCTATGTGAACCTCAGACATCAATTTATACATTTAACTCATTTAAATTAAATGAATGCTAATTAAGTAACCTTACTTTAAAAAATGCTATTTTTTATTATTCTTTTTTTTGCTCTTTTTCCCCTTTTTGTCCTCGCCCACCCCCACAGTGTAAACAATCAATATCTCAAATAACAGTTTTGGCACCTAAAATCAGTTTCTTAACTTTAAACTCTTCTGCTACTAAAAGTAATGCTCCTTGTTGCAGTTTCACCTGCACTCTCCTCTTTTCTTTTAATTTGTGTTTTGTGGTCACAAAAAGTAATTGCTTCCTTTTCACTTCCAAGCTTTTAGGGCACAAAGCAAGAAGATGCTCTTGGGAACCTCCTCCAAAGAACTTCTGTGTTTTAATTCACTTCTGTGCTGCACATAATAATATATAGATCTGTAATATAGAAATAACCTGGTTTAATATGAATATTAACACATTTATTTCAGATTTAATTAGATCTATTTAAGATGAACAAAATGCAATTAGAAATATACAAAACAAACAAGTTCATTTACAGAATAGTTAGCATTTTTGGGCAATTCACTAATACAATAAAAAAAAAACCTTTATTTCATCTGGAATTATTTAAACATACTGTGAATGACTCAATTAAAGCCAACCTGAGGCCTTTACATCTGAAACCAGGTGTACCTGATCCAAAAGGTGAGAAGTGCAGAGCAAACTTACTGAGCAATAAGTATAATATTGCTTTGCAAAACACAAAAGTGACTATGCCAACACTAGCTGCTACATTTTAAAACACTAAAATTCAAATAAATAGAGTACAGGGGTTTTATTTGAAGCCTGGTAGATACTGAAAATGACAATGTCTCATTGGTCAGCCTCAAAGACAGACATCCGGCCACGGCGTTATAAATCTGTTATAAATCACCATGGGTAATAAAATATTAACTTCCTTCCAAACATTTAGAATGTTAAAATAGAGTAAAGAATAAAGTCCTTCCAGACGGCTTTAATGGCAGCTCCACAAGAAGAGAAGAGTAAACAGAAAAGCAGATTTTACCAGCCCAGCTTTAAGACATCAATTAGCAATAATAAAACAACCAGCAAGACTTCACTCTTTTCTCTCCCAACACCTCAATTAAACCTTAAAATCTCTAATACTAAGAAAAAAAAAGTAAATTCTACAACCAATCTGTACTAGCTCTCCGTCTATGTTTTTCTGCTTCAGCAGGCAAGTTTTTTTTCCTTTCATTGGACATTTCTACAGAATCCTCACTGTGAGCTCTATAAAATACA
>NC_050524.1:27960022-27967539 GCF_002922805.2 Oryzias melastigma | reverse complement strand
AGCAAACTTACTAAACAATAAGTATAAAATGTTTTGCAAAACACAAAAGTGACTATGCCAACACTAGCTGCTACATTTTAGAACAATAAAATTCAAATAAATTGAGGACAAGGGTTTTATTTGAAGCCTGGTAGATATTGAAAATGACAATGTCTCATTGGTCAGCCTCAAAGACAGACATCCGGCCACGGCGTTATAAATCTGTTATAAATCACCATGGGTAATAAAATATTAACATCCTTCCAAATATTTAGAATGTTAAAATAGAGTAAAGAAAAAAGTCCTTCCAGACGGCTTTAATGGCAGCTCCACAAGAAGAGAAGAGTAAACAGAAAAGCAGATTTTACCAGCCCAGCTTTAAGACATCAATTAGCAATAATAAAACAACTAGCAAGACTTCACTCTTTTCTCTCCCAACACCTCAATTAAACCTTAAAATCTCTAATACTAAGAAAAAAAAAGTAAATTCTACAACCAATCTGTACTAGCCCTCCGTCTATGTTTTTCTGCTTCAGCAGGCAAGTTTTTTTTCCTTTCATTGAATATTTCTACAGAACCCTCACTGTGAGCTCTATAAAATACACTTTACGTTTTAACTCATCCCACAATGACACATCTTTCCAAAGGTTTGTTCTGAAAATAACCTAAGGAATTAGAAGCTACTAGTTTCTGTCTTCATCCAACTGACCAGAAGCAGTTCCACTGGCTGCCAGAGTCACTGACGTCTCTCCACCAGGAACACACACCGTTTCCTGTTGTAGTTTTGCTTTTATGTATGATTTCTCTGCATTTGCAATCAACTTGATAATGCCCTCATTTCTTTCCATTCCAATGTATCCACTTATAGACGACACTTGTAGACAAATAGATCCCGGTACGTCTTCGATTTCCTCGTCCGAGCTGGTATCTGGCTCAAAACTGTCTAGCTCTGATAATGTCGGCCATTTTTGTTAATATTAGGTTGGGGTTGTATTCTTGTGAGAGGTTGTAAGCTAGCTAGCTGTCACTTTCAGCTAGCTTACAGCTAGCTGTAAGATAGTTAGCTACTAGCTCGCTGTAAACAAATGGGTGATGTGAAATGGGGGTGGGCTTGCTCTGTACCAACAGCCCCGCCCACAACTCAGAGATAAATTTCTAATGAACAACTGCCACTCTGCAGAAACCAAGTCCAAGAAAAATACTTTTTATTTCATACTCCAATAACTGCATCATCATAATTATAAAACTACTGTGAACTCTTTGAATATAGATCAGAATATGATTGAATTGGGACTTTAAATTATTGGGACATTACTATTTTTACTCTGCCCCTTATCTTTTCTATCTTTTTCTCTCTAACCCTCCCATGTCATCCTCTGACTTAGTGTCACCTTCCTGTTTTTTAATTTCATCTACAATCAGATTTCTCTTATCAGCTGCAGATGCTCTGGTCTGTGACTGCTGATATGGATTTAAACCAAATCCACAGAATCCATGCTGCACTACTCTAAGAACGTCCATGTCCTCAGTTCTGGCTCCTCCGGCTTGCACTTCTTTCTGTATGAGCTCTGTTCACCCCAACTGTACCACTGGATTATGATACGGTCACCTTCAGTTTGGTCTTGACACATAAAGTCCTGTGTAGGCTCCCTATCAGGAATCTATTCTTTCTTGTGTGAGGCATGAGACAGAGAAAACTCAACAGTGTTTAAAGTTCCATTCCAAACATCTATTCATCTATTGTAAAAGTGTTTCCAGTGGTCTTTTAAGTGTGATGATGCTGTTTTTAGGCTCAAATAAACTGTTATTTTCTAGGACATAGTTTCTGCAGAGTGACAGAACAATATGGAAGCTATGCAGCCGTGAAGTTTATGGACATATTTGTCTTCAAGTAGATTCATCAGAAAGGAGCAGAGTTGCCGAGAGCTTTTTCAAACAGTACTTTTTTTATCTGCTCCTGATTCACAATGATCTGAATAAAGAAATACTCAAGAATGCATTGAATTCTCCAATAAATGTCCTCCATCAAGACAAAATGCTACAAGAACATATTAAAAATCAAAAACACAACTTTCATTGGAGTGAGACTTTAAGACAATCAAAACCAACATTCTCTGTGTCTGTACCCACACCTCCAGCCCTATAAACACAAGTTGCTAATCAGCAAGCAACAATTTAGTTTTTAAACTTTAAATTTTCACATCACACACTGAACATTTATGAGCCGACTCCTGTGTCTGGTCATCAGAGAAAACGTCCCAAGTGAGTGGCAGCATGGTTGCCTCATTGTCTGGGCTAGGAAGTAGTTTTCTATGGCTTCTTAAGGGGTAAACCAGTTTAAAGCTGTTAGTTTGTTGACCCAGTTCATGATGTGATTACTTTGCAGTTATCTTAAATTGCTGACTTGAGGTTCTGTTTTTTTTTCTTTTTTTATCTTGTGAGTTTTCCTGTTGTCTCCTTTTCACATTCTGTTGTGCTCCCTTTTCTTATGTTAAGCCCACATGTCTTTTGGTGTTTTTGTGGCATTTTTCTCATTATGGAAGACATAAATAAAGAAAATTAAGCTTAAGATTGTGTTCCTGTGTATTTCTTTATAATGATTATTGTGAATCAAGAAATGTTGTTGGAAAAAGCTTGTAGGCGTGACATGGAAGCTATTATGGCAAGCTTAGAGCCCCCTGTTCTTCTCCATTCCGATACCAGTACCTGCAGACATATAGATCCATGGACGTCTTTGTTTTCCTCGTCCGAACTGGTATCAGCTGGATACCTCCAATATTACTCACCATTTTTGCTGCACCGGTAATGTTAGGTCAGAGGATGTGAGGGTTAGATAATCGTAGGCCTTTATCTCTTTTCTTGTTGTGCTTTGTTTTTTGGACAAACCAATGCTTTTATCCTTTTGTGTGAGGTGAAGTTGCTGTGTTCATGTTGTGTTTCTCCATGGTTCTTTGTATTGAGATATTCTCAGGATCTATAGAACAGTTATATTGTCTTTGTAGCTGTTCTCCACCTTATTCTTGGGTTTCATGTATTTTCTTTGGTTCTTATTTCTTAATTTTCCCCATTTTGTTAAACTTTATTCATAACCCATCTTTGGTTCTGGTAGCGTTCTGGTGCGTGATGGATGTGTCCCCTTCATCCATGAAGATACTGGTCTGTTCTGACAGTGGCATGCTCTGATGACCATACAGTACCTGGTCTCAGGCTATGTTCAATTTCACTCACTACTCCCTGGTTAGAGCTCTATGTAGGGCCTTTACCATTGTATGAATCTATAATTCCCAAATCCAGTGCCCTTGAAATTTCCCAGAAGTCTCTGTGAAAAACCACTGTGAATCTATGCTCACTTGATTGGAAAATAGAGACCACAATGCATTGTGCTTGACTGCTATTTGAAATATGGCAAAAAGTGTGTCCATACTGTATCAAAATCCATGGAAATCGTTGTGGTCTTGACTGTCTTTTGGGGATTAGGGAGTAGTGAGTGAATTCTGACGTAAAGTTTTAGTCTGTGAGTTTCCTATAAACTGTTATTATTCACCTGGTGTGTTCTTTGTGTTGGACCTTCATGTCCAGAAGGATTATTATGTTTTTGTGTCTTCGTCGCGGCTGAACTGAATGTTTTGCAGTCCAAAGTGTGGAGATGATCAATACGTTTTCTTGTGGGTCCTATGCTTATTTTCATTGGGTTGGTGTTATTTTTAAGCTGAAATAAGTCTCTTTAGTTCCTTCCATTTGTCTGACAAACAGGAAAAACATTCTATAAACACAGACGACAAAAAAAACTCGTTTTTACCTCAAAGCCAGAGCATTACGATGCAGTTGAATTATTAAACAAAGTCCTACTTGTCAGTGTTACCTACTAAACATGCTTTGATAATGACCACGTGTTGACAGGTATGAGCTTCGTGCCAACGACTAAAGTGTGACTTTGTTCAGGATACCTGCAGGATACAGCTGGTGATGTCAGAGGCTATCTTGGCATGCGGCGTGTCCTCTGTGTTTTCTCCTTGAGGGGTGAGGTTATGCTCCAGACACGACTCCCACAGTCCCACCAGAGCGGTGCTGTGTCGCTCCACGGAGCCCGTCTCCCGGATGGCTGTCGTGATGCGCGTTATGCAAATCTCCACCACAGCTTGGTCATTGTCGTTGGTCAGGTAGTCCTGTCAGCACACAGACAGCAAAAGGATGCAAACTTAAGGACACAATGACAATGTAGGGATAAATCATAATATATATGCAGAAAAAACATACATTATTCATCAATACTGTAGTTTACTTTGCATGAATTATTTTCAAGTTTGTATCAGCTGTGGCAAGTGAAATATGCATGCTGACCGGTGAGCAGGAGATGGTCTTGA
The DNA here is from genome assembly GCF_002922805.2 of Oryzias melastigma. Lineage (NCBI taxonomy): Eukaryota > Metazoa > Chordata > Actinopteri > Beloniformes > Adrianichthyidae > Oryzias > Oryzias melastigma. The sequence continues at coordinate 27,963,196 of NC_050524.1, read as the reverse complement.
TCTGGTCCAGAGCTTGAGACAGGAAGTCCTCGATCTCGGAGTCCTCCAGAGAGAACAGATCTCCTGCTCGGGACAGATCCCTCTGGCTCAGCACCTGGCTGAACAGCTGGTGCATCCTGATCCAGGTTCAGAGTCCTCTCCGTCAAGCTGATGGCGACTCATTTAAGGTCCCTCTGGGGAGATCAGACACTTCCTGAACAGTTTAATCACAAAAAAAATAATAATAATAGTTACAGTTGCACGTTCTTAATGCAAATAATTTAAAAATTGGTCATGTTTTCAATATAAATGCAGAAGGGCCATAACATCAAATATGTGCAATTTTAGACATAGAATTCTGAGATAAATCCAAAAAGGATACTTTAGTTTTTTCTTTTATTTTCTTGCCACAAAACCACAAAAAGTCAAATATCAGATAGCCTGGATGTGAAAGCTTAGTGCATTCTAGGAGAATGTCTGTGGAAGTCATTTAACAGCAGCTTCAAGAAAGAGAAATAAAACATGAAGCAGAAGCAAATTCTACAGAATTTTAAATCAAACTGTATAATTGTTGATTGGTGCAGTAGGAAAATGTAATTTTGTACTATAAAAATACCCCGGAAAAAAAAATAAACACCCTAGTTTTACACCTTAGTCTTAAAAAGAAACCAAATATAAGTAAAAATTTAAAGAGCCACTACCATGCAAAATCAACTTTTTGAGCTTTAAGCGTATTATAATGTTCATTCCTCAATATAAAAATACCCAAAACAGTATTTTTTTACGTTCATGCATTTCTGAGGGTGTATTCAGACTGTAAATGTCCGTTGGTCCGGACAGAGTCTGCTTATTTGTTCCGGATTGAGCCCTGAACCTTGCGTTTGTATTCAGACCGGCGTTTCCCAGAGATTTCTGTTTTGGACCAAGCCTTATAAACAACACCACGTCACTAAAGATCTCTTCAGTCATTGGCCAGAAATTGAAAAAAATGATGGATACGCTGGGGTCTGCAAATGCTTGCCAGGATTTGAACTTTTCAGCATCTTTTTGAGCGTCTGTATGAAGGCCAGGTTCAGCACTTTTTACTCCATGACGGTTACTGGGGATGCTACAGCTACAGCTACAGGTACACACGCTAAGTGTTCGTGACATGTAGATTGTTGGTAGAATCAATATGGATCACGTTAAAAGTTGTTTTATTGAGCATGAATTCATTATTTCAATGAGTTTCCGTGTCTCATCGTTGTGGTGTTTTGACATTGTTTTTAACAGAATTCTGTTGTAATGAGCTTTTAAGATGATGTCACAGCAGCACCCCGCGCACATATCGAGACATAAAAAAGTGAGTTATACATGTTTTAGTGGTGTTAAAAATAAACGTTCTAACACGTAAACACATGGACAAATTATTTCATTTTGGCTAACATGACAATCAAAGCTTTACATTTGTCCGCAGCTCACTGATCCCCTCATTTCTAACGTGTTTTCATCACGTGACCGTCAGCTAAGGTGGCCATTTTGGTTCAGCTGTTCCACTCTCGATTCTTTTCGTATTCAGCCTGAGGAATCTCAGAGAGAACCAAAGTTCAGTCCGATTGAAAATGAACAGAGACCACCTCAATAGATGGGTTCGAAAGCGGTTCCTGGTCCCAGATCAGAGTTAGTTTGTGCATATTCAGACTGAAACGTTGTTCCGCATTATCAGGATAAACAAACTCTAGTTCACTTTAAGAAAACCAAATGTGTCCAGTCTGAATACACTCTGAGTACTCCGCTAAAAAGTTTAATTCTGAGCACCATCTCTTCCCAATACACAAAAACGAGTGGGTTCTCACGAGGTGACATCACAAAGAGAGAACACCCCGTTTCTGCACTGCCGCCCACAGGTCAACACAAACACCAAATTTCTCTGCTGACCTAGCGGTGATCGGCTGCTAGCTTTGCCGCTCAGCTAGCTAGCCAGTAGCCCAGACCGTCGCTGCGACCAGTTTAGCAATGGCATAGGCTACTAAAGACAGATATACGGTATGCAAATCTGTTTTGGTAAAAGTTCGGATGTTGTTTGTTTTCTTGGATGAAACGCAGACAGAATGCCGATGAATGCGGTACCTCAGAGATCGAGGCGTCTTACGTCCAGGTAGGAAAAAAACGTGTGAAAATAACTCATATTTCATGAATAATTTGTTCTTTTGCATCCCAAAGGTAATATATGATTATATAGATTGAATATAGTTTTCTCTGAAAGGCTTAAGAAAAGCATGGTTTAGGCCCCTTAACCCAAAATTAAGCAAATTTCCATTTTTTAAGCTTTAGAATGTCTAACTGTAATTTAGTATGTAAGCTTAAAACACAATGATAAGGAAAAAGTATAATAGGTGGGTTCAAACTTCTCTTCCTACGTAACAAATGCAACTCAAATTAAGGATTGAAGTAAAGACAGGCATGATATTAGTTTTCTAAAGTAGATACAGCCTTAAATTCTAAACATCATTCTCACTACGTCTCCAGATGTATAATAAATGAGTATTTTGGGACTGAAAGTCATCAAAAATAGCAGAAACTAATTTATATTCTTAGCTCTACTCTTGGCGATTTCTTCCAACAGTTTGCAGTGTAAGTTAATGTGTGGTGACAAGATCTAAATGAACTATTGATTTTGTGTCACAAAACCACAGACCTACGAAAATACACACATTCACCTCCATGGGAGAGAGTTTTTTTTTTAAAGCAAACTGTCATTTTCCATTTGATAAACATTCATTATCGCACACAATTTTATGAGACCATTATATCATTAATAAAAAAAAGAGCAAACAGTAATTTATCCTTAAGGTCAATGAAAAGATGTAAAGTTCATAAATTGCATGGCATTACGTCAAACATTTACTTACGTCAGCCTTAATTAAATACTACATTGTTGACAGTAAATTGGGTATCAGAGAGTAGGATTCTCTGATACAAGCAACGTATGCAATTTAATGTACAAATTGCCCTTTTTTGGTTTGTTCTCTTTGAAGAATGCAGCCATACTGCAACCTCTGTGATCATTTGGGATCACAGCCCGACTTCTACCAGACATTGGCAGCTTAATACATTTAACTGTGTCATTGTGTGTTTTCCTGTACACACTGTTCTCTCCTCCTCCTCATAGTTTTTCCCAAAAATCCACACTGAAAAAAAAAACAAACCCAGAGG
>NC_050524.1:27956652-27959979 GCF_002922805.2 Oryzias melastigma | reverse complement strand
CACTGGGAAAAAAAAACAAACCCAGAAGGAAGCACAAATTCAAGTTTTTGGGAGACTTTTATCTCCCCACCCAAGCTAGTGAGGACCATGCAATCCAAACTGTTGCCAGGCCAAGCCGGGCCTACAGAACCAACGCGTACAGACAAAGAGAAAGAGGATTTATCCCTCACACAGAGACATGCCAGAACACACGTATTGTCCTTTTTGTGAAGAGAAACAATGACAAGCTCTTTTCATTGTGCAGTAAACACTGGCACATCTATCAAGCTTTAGTACCCCTGTTTTTCATGAGTGAAAGTTGGTGCCATCCTCTAAGTGTGCTACCATTAGACTGTATTTGATGGTGGGGGGTCTTAGTAGTAGGAAAAAACTGTTTGAAGAAACTGGAAAAAATATTGTAAAGCTAAAAGCAAAAGGATGGATCCATCCATCCATCCATCCATCCATCCATCAGCTGTACCACATGACTTCTAATACAATAAAACTGTTAAACCAAATGTTGAACCGTGGTAAAACCATTATAATAGGGCAGGGGTGTCAAACTCATTTTGGTTTTTGGGCCACATTCAAGCCCGTTGGATCTCAAAAGGGCAGGACCAGTAACACAATAGGAAAATAACCTACTGTTAGCTTCTCATCCGTAGCTTTGTTTTTGTTTTTTTCTCAGTTAGAAAAAAGGCATTAAACAACCTAGTAGCCTAACCCCTTAGCTAAACGCCAAATTAGCCTAACAAAACTGCTAAAATGTCAAATTTAGCCAACACGGCTAGCTTAAAGCTAAAAGATTAGCTTAACTTCAAAATAGCCTAAATAACAAAAAAAAAAGCCAAAATTAGCCAAAATAGTAAGCTACCAGCTGAAATATTAGCTAAACTTCAAAATAGCCTAATTAACTGAAAAAAGCCCAAATTAGCCAAAACAGCTAGTGTGTATATATTAGGTAAACTCCAAAACAGCCTGAAATCTCCTAAATCTTAGTAAATGCCAAAATAGTCCAAAAAGATAGCAGAATGGCGCTTTTTAAAATATTTAAACTGTAACTTTTTAACATAATTATGAATAACAAAAAGGCAGGAATATTTTTCCAGAATAAATCAACTTAAACCTTAAATAACTTTCAATATTTTACTTTCCATAAAAATACGTTTTGTCAAAATGATACAAGTTAGAAATAAGCGCAGAACAACAACGGCCCATTAATAACAATAAAATAAAATTATTTGGAGGGCCGGATGTAATCACCTGGAGGGCCGAATCCGGCCCCGGGGCCTTGACTTTGACACGTGTAATAGGGGCATGGTCCGGACACTTTGCAGACATCAAAGATGACACTGAACTTCCTCCTTAATGGTCATAAAATGTTCATCATGACAGCTAAAAAATAAAAATTTCAGTTGAAATGTTGCTTTTTTTTTTAAAGCGGGCTTTTAATCAGTACTTCAGGTGTACACTGCACAAGCTTTAACTGTATTTTCTTTGCATTGTTAACATACACTGTACAAAATGGGGGGAAAAAAAACAACTAGTATTGCTTTACAATTTTCTGAAAATAACATAAAATCCATAATCCATCATTTTTAAGCTTATGTCAAGTAAAGTTGGCTGTTTCATGTCATGCATCCGTGTGAAGACAATCAATTCAGCCGCAGCTTTAGACACATGCACCTGTAGGGGTGCTGCAGGTTTTTGGGTTGTCCGGGCCCGTGGAGGTTCATAGACTCGGAACAGCTGCAGCAGCATAGTTGTGTGTTGCACTTCCCTTGAGGGTCGTATGGAAACCTCAAGGGATTGTTGTGAGTGTGGTAAGTGTATTTTAAAGTTTTCATAAGGCGATGTACGGTGTTTCGATTCAATGAATGATTTATGCGTTACAAAGCAACAACAGGAGAATAAAAATAAGGTATTTTTTTTTATTTACTTGTAAATAAGCAAGTAACAAAGAAGACAAACATTTTAGTTGGCTCATACTCATCATAGTGTAATGTAATAAAACAATATTAAATGTGTTAGATTGAACATGTTTCATGCAAACGTATATGGATGCAACGATTCACTGTCCTCACAATTCAGTTAAATGGTGTAACAGGCGGTTTGATTTTAAACTGAGAATTGAGGCATCTCTATTTTTAGGACACGTTGGGTTGGGCGGACCAAATTCCAGTCAAAGTACCCCTTCCCCTTTACCATTCAAAAATCCTATACATGTCTATAGAAATTTGACTCCAATTAAAAGCATTTATGTTCCACACGTATGTGTGCTGAGTTCTATAGTACCAGTAAGTATGTGTAATTCAGGTAGGGCTGCCACGATTAGTCAATTAATCAACAACTAATCAACTATTAAAATAGTCGAAGACTAATTTGATAATCGATCAGTCGTTACTTTATATTATATGAAGTCGGAGTGTAGTAAAGTTGAAGGTTATACAACAGCAGTATGCTAGATTTTTGGACTATTTTGGCATTTACCAAGATTTTTTAGGCTAATTTGGAGTTTAGCTAATATTTCAGCAGCATGCTAGCTATTTTGGCTACTTTAGGAATTTTTCATTTTTTTAAGGATAATTTGGAGCTTATCTTATAATTCTGCAACATGTTAGCTATTTTGGCTAAATTAGAATTTTTTCAGTTTTTTAAGCTATTTTGGAGTGTAGCTCATAGTTGAGCTAAATGTTAGCTACTTTAGCTAATTTAGAAATATTTCTTTTTGGTGGCTATTTTGTAGTTTAGCTAATATTTCAGCTGCTTGCTAGCTGTTTTGGCTAACTTAGGCTTTTTCAAGTTTTTAGGCTATTTTAAAGTTTAGCTAATATTTTAGCTGTATGCTAGTTGTTTTGGCTAACTTAGGCTTTTTTCAGTTTTTTTCTTACGCCAATTTCACAATTAACCAATATTTTAGCTGGCTATCAGCTTCAGCGTTTTCAGCTATCAGCTTCAGCGTTTTCAGCTATTAGCTTCAGTGATTTCACCTATCAATTTCAACATCTTCAGCTATCAGCATTAATCTTAAGTAGCCAAATTCAGCTTACAGCATTCACACTAGCATTATCACAGGTAATGCTATACATCTAACTTTTTAGTTAGTTTAAAGCCAATGATGGCTAAGATGTGTGCTTTACATCCAGTTTGCTTATGACCCGACTAATCGACTAATTGGAAAAAAATAATCAGTGATTAGTCGACTATTAAAATAGTCATTTGTGGCAGCACTAAATTCAGGTATAAAATCCAATCATCCAAAAAGATTTCGTTGCTGCCGATGAAAAATACAGAAAACTTGCTGAGGATGCTTCTTTCCACCACACAGTCCTACAAAGAGTAAAAGGG
>NC_050524.1:27933457-27956564 GCF_002922805.2 Oryzias melastigma | reverse complement strand
CACCACACAGTCCTACAAAGAGTCGAGCTGAAAGGAAAAGGGTCACTGCGACGGTCGGTGCATCAGCATACCTGAGTCACTGTGAAGGCGCGCACGAGCGTCAGCGCGCTCACGCAACAGCAAGGGGAACAGAAAAGGAGTCTGAGGAATTTCAGTTCTTAAACAATCAGCAAGCTACTATTAATCACCCAACTACGGCTCAGCAAGCTTAGGAATGCAGCCTTTAAAGGAGCACACACTTGCAGTCCCTCTTCACACTTTATAAGTCTGACTTCAGTTTGTTCGCCAGACGTTTGTGCACACAAAAACTATTCAGATGAACACTTTCCTACAGACTTGTTGCTGGATGGAGAAGGAGTTTATACCCTGTTATTTCTTCTACCGTGTAAGTAGAGTTTTGACCATTTAAAAGCATAAATCCTATTTTGTGAAACACTTCCAGCTGAAGGTGACCCCACAGGAGACACCTTCCTCTGTAGACAAGCTGTAAGTGGGCCACTGGGGGAGAGGTGACATGGGGGGAGTCGTGCTAGGCCAGTAGGAAGGTTACAGGTCCTGTTCTCCTTTGCCATCCCAGCAGCCACCTCCGTCTTTGGTCGGTAAAAACACTGACTCTTTTGTTTGCGTGAGCCGTAAGGACAGAGCGACCCTTCCCTTCCCTTCTCCCCCCCTCGCCCTGCTCACTGGGCCCTGTCTTTCTCTGTAATGTGCACCTGCTCAGCCTGTGCAGCCTCACACACATTCACACAAGAAAGGAGCCGAGTGAAAGAGACACACAGAGGAGAGGGAAAATGCCTGCATTCCTCTGTTTTTTTTTCTCAGAAGTTGTCTTGAAAAATCTGTCCTACTTAGCAAACTGGTGGGATCCTATGGATGAAACCAGCTTTATAAGCGTTTGTGTAAACTGACACACAGAATAAGGACTGAATATTTAGACCGGCGTTAGCTAGAATCTGATTGTGAACTTACAAACAAATAATCAGGAGCTACAACAAGAAATGTAAAAACATGTTACGAAGGCTCAGCTGTTCGGTCATTCCAAGTTAAATATTTTGTCTTGAAATATCCTCCACGAGAATAGAAAACCTCTTTCTGTTTAAAGTCTGGCTAAGTTGGAAGTTATTCTATAACTGGGCCAATCAGTTATGCAAGCGATGCCTTGAATTTCATGAATAAGTAAGATGAATAAGCCACAAAGCGGAGTATCCCTGAAGATGTTTGTGGAAATAGATTCACACACTGCAGCAAGAACACCCGTCTGAAGACTTGAAAGAAAGACCCCCGAGGTTCAAGCACTGGAAAAACTCCCTACGACTGTTCGAATGTGTGCGCGAGTCCCGTGAAGAGCGGGAAGGAGGGAAGGTTTTTCATCATTTATGCCTTGCAGTTATGCAGCTGTGGAGGAGCGACTGGGAATTACAGCCTGACGGGAGCTGAAGAAAAGTGGTGACAGTGAAACACTCCAAGCTGCAAAGATAGAAAAAGAGTGACAGGGTGCAGAGATACAGGGAGAAGAAAGGAGGGAAGAGCATGAAACCAAGTTACTTCTGTTCACTCTGAGCAGCAGTTCTTATGAGTCAAGCAGACCACAGCAACATTTAAAGTTGTACAAAGCGTTTTAGTAATTATTAGCCCATTTTTAGGTAAAATCTAAAAAATTGTGCTGCTATCTTGGAGAGTTTTTGCAGAAGTTCATGGGAAATTCACCTTTTAGTTTTGGGTGGGACTGTTAGGATGGTGTATGCCACCCCCATTCCCATCATCCATCACTTTACATGGTCTCCCACTACCTTACAGCCCCTCACGCACCCAACCTAAAACCTTGTTTTCACTGAGCGTTTCCATTGTAAAATTGTACCTCTTGGGGCCCCTTTTGGTTGTAGGTCCATTGAAAAGAGGAATGGAACTGTAGCCACCCATTGATTGGCAAAAAGTGATGACAACACTATAAAGCCCCAATATAGCGCTAATTTAAGCTAACGTTTCCAATGGCGCTATTGATCTTAGCTGTCCGGAATCTTCTTTCAAATAACTTTATATTCCTGTTCCCTGTTCCACTAAAGGTGAATCAAGAAAAAGACCCTGCTGGATGACCTCCATTGTTGTTGCTTTTCTAGTCGTCCCACTACAATGACACAATGACATGCTAACGGTCTACACCACGTATGCACCATGAAAACAAACCACTCAGTGGAAGCGAGGCTTAACTGAGTGGAAACGCTCGCCAGAATCTACTGGACCGTACCGGACCACTCCTTCCCGGACAGGACCGCTCAGTGGAAATGAGGCTTAACAGTATAAGTGTGACCAAAATGGCGAGCAATATCAGAGCTATCCAGCCGTACAGTTTAGAGCAGGGGTGGGCAAGCTTTATGACCTGTGAGTCTTAAAAGGTTCTAAGCAATTATGGTGCTTTTAAGTAATGAGAGGAAGAAATAGCAAGGAATCTAGAGAAAAACATGCTTTCATTTTGATTCAAATTATATTTATACTTTAAAACAGAACATTTTAGAATTTTTATTTCCAAATTGTGACTTTTTTCCATTTTAGTGCCAATCGCATTGATGGATCGATGTCCCTAAAGAAAAACTAAGAAAAATGCTGCGTTTGTGTGTTATTAAAATGATCAGAAAATAGGCTGTCCGACTCTGAAAATGCAAAAACAACAAAATCTTCAAATGCAAAATTACTTTCTGTACCTAAACAAAGATCAATGCGGTTTTTAGAGCGCCTTCTATAGGTAGACACCAGATAAAGCATTCCTATTAGTATAATTTATTCCAGTTTTGCAGGTCGGATTAAATAGTATAATGGCCCCCGGCCGTAGTTTTCCTACTCCTGGTTTAGAACCAGATGACAGCTCAAACATCTATCTGTCTACAAGAGGATGCATCGGAATAAAGTGGAGCAGGGAGCTTGTGGCTGCTGAATTTAGCACCTACGTCACTGCTACAAGCTTTTTCTAATAGGATTTTTCCCGTTTGCTCCTGATTCTTAATGATTTAAATAAATAAATACTCAGAAATTCATTTTTTACCTCCATCATGAGAAAATCGCCCCAAGAACATGTTAAATAAACACAATTTTCATTTATGTATGCCTTTAAAATATAATAAAAGATTTTGATTTTTCTTGAATTTTGAGGACAAATGAATATAAATCATATTAAATGAGTTCATTCCTCTTTTCTCTTTAAGGCGGTGCCATTTCTACGGGTACAAAAAGGCATGTGTGCTGCTTAATTCTCCGCAGGCTCAACTCTGTTAAATGCCAGTGATTCCAATCTAGTAGTGTTGGAGGGGGGGGGGTGGAGAGTACTTTGCTGTTGTAGTTGGAGCAACAAGATTTCCATGGCACTAAATCAGCCAAATAACATTTTCAAAAACATTCTTTTTTTTTTCCTCCAAACCCTGCTGCTGGCCAGCCGCCTAAACTCCCAGAAGCATGTCCTGGTTTCTGCCTGACCTGGAAGGTTATGATGATTAAAAGCATATTTTGTGTACATGAAGACACTTTTAGAGCTTCTTGTACTTTTTTTAACTCTTCCTAAGTCAAAGGAGGAGGTGTACAAAAAAAGGAAAAAGTAGGAATATCAATGACCCTGGAAAAGAGGCAGCTCTATGAACTTCATGTCAGATCAAAGTAGAATCATCAGAAATCCGGTGAGCCTTGAACTACACAACAGGACAACCTGACAGATGGAAATGTTACCTGGATCTTGGGGGATTTGGCCGTAAAAAGGGGAATAAACTCCCAGTACGTCCAGTCCGACATGTTTGGGTGAAACTACAAAAACAAATCCACGCACACACTGTGGACGTTTGTGACCTTGAGGAGCTCCCACCCGGAATGCATCCCACTCCATCCGCGCGCATGGGCGCACGCTGCGCGTGGAGCAACAGTGGATTCGGACTTTTGCGCGGATAAACCCGCCACGCGCGTGCGTGTTTACAGGCAGACGACAAAACAACAACACACTCTCTAGAATCTAAGTGTCTGCTCTGCGCCTGACAGGATCTCTCGATGCTCTCTTTAACTTTCCCAGCATGAAGAAGTGAGGCTGCATTCCTGCTGGTCTCCCTCGCGCTCGTTCGCTCGCGCGCGCGCGGACATTCTTTCTGCTCCATGCTTACCTTCTGGACGTGGAGCGGGCAGGGAGCGTCACGCCGCCTCCAACCTGCTCTCCGTAGCGGCTCATAGTCTCACAGAGTATCCGAGCACCGCTGCTGATGCCCCGAAACAGCAGGTCTTATTATAGCCATCCTTTTCGGTCTGACATGGGTAGTGCGCCACCGTGCGGTGGTCTGCAGTACAGGGCAACAGGTGGAAACTGACACCATGAAGATGGAATCGATTCATTACTCAATCGATACATTTTAAACACACATTTGTTTTGAATTAAAGGCTGTACTTTACTTTATAACTAATTAATATTGGATACTATTACTATTATGATTAATATCATAATAATATTAGTTCATACTATTTATTTATAGCAATGTGGTCTTAATAAAAACAATATTTTTGTTGGCTGTGAAGCAATTTAATCGTTTGTGTTGATTTTTGTTGTCACTAGGTGGCGGTATTTCACCTTTTAAAGTCAAGCTGGGAAATACAAAATACAATGGAGGTTTGCCTTTCAAAATAAATGTCCTAGAAGGAGCCACAAAGTTTATGATATTGTTACTATTATGATAAAAATGAACAAACTTTTTTTGCATATAACATAAAGAGAAATTTGCCTTTTTTCTAAATAGGAAATAGTTTGTATTTTTTAAAAAGGCTCATTTGACTTTAGTTTGACTTTAATAAACTACAAAGCCACACATAGATTGTTGGAGCATTGTGGGCACTGTAGTCAGGAACTTCACAGTGATTCATGCTTTGCTTCAACTGTTTGTAAATGAGTAGAATCAAGTTTTAATATCCGACTGTTTTATTTTGCTTAAAGAGGATACAGTCAAATGAATTCATTGCTTTTTAAAAAATGTAAAACATTTTATTTTGCCTCAACCAGAAATTCACTATGGAGGGTTAAAGGAGCCACGTGTGATCACACATGATCCTGACTCTAAACCAGTGAAACCTGAGACTCCAGAACCACATGAGGCTCCTTTGGCTTTAAAGAAAAATGAATAAATGATGGGTTTGTTTTTTACATTTTGTCATTTAAGTTTATTTCAATAAATTGATCTTATAATAATAAAATAAACTCATTTTTAAGTATTCATAGCATTACACTAAATTAAGCGATCTGATGTGCTTTCCTCCAAAATGCACACATGTCAGATGACCAAGCTGAACTATTTATTATTAGTGGAAAGTTTAAAGAATATATTATTATCTTCTGCTGCATTGGTACCTAGCTTCTGCTCAGAACTTGTGTTCTTAAATCATAGAACTGAGTTATAATATAGTTTTGATTTTATGTGTGAAATAAAGAAAAGGCCCTCCAGCTGCACTGTATTTTATTTTGAAAAGGCACTTCCATGCTCTTATGTCAGAATTAGATACATCAACATTTTTATATATTGACAAATATACCACAGTTATTCTAAATATTTGAAAACTACATTTTATAAGTAAATTACTTAATTACCACAAAAACATGAAAAGTGTATTTTTATAAATGTGAGGCAGCTTACACTCAGTTTTGAGAAACTGACCCACATGGGTGGATGGATAGATGGACAGATCGATAGTTTATTCATATCCCTAAATGTCACTAAGCGTTAAGTTCTTGATTGACTCTTTTGTTTTTATGCCAACAGCTTATTTTATAGGTGATAATTCTGCCTTGACTTGTCATGAGTTCCTCTGCATCATCGTAATTCCCTCTTCAATTTCAATGGCATGCTTTATTTAACTGTTTATTTTTTATTTTCACTATTTAGTGAAGACAACACCTGCATTGCAGGGCTCCTTTATCTTTTTTTGGCTTGCATTTTGGCATTTCTGTCATCAAATAGATTGTTGCATCTTTGGCTCATATGTTGTTGAGTAAAATAATTTTATTTCCCACTTCCTCCATTCTTATCTCCTCCTGTTGCCATTTTTAGCTCCACATACTTGATTATTATCTCCCACTTGGTTTAAACAAGAGTAAAACCAGCTCGAGCAGTAATACATCCCTTCTGGAGTGTGGGAATGAGTAAGTAGTTTTCTGTCGAATCAAGGATGACACCTTTATCACACAAGTCCACAGCATCGGATCTGTCCAACAATGGATGACAAAAACCCACAAGTCTTCCAACGTAGTTTGAATTAGTTGGCGATAGTAGTGGACAAAGTGCCATAAAAATCAAATTCAGCCCGGCACCACACCTTTGAGCATTTCTAAAGTTCCAAACCTGTAGAATTGTGTCCGCGGCGTAATAATTGTTCTTGTCAGTATGCATTGTATGCAGGCTGTCAAGCAGTTTGCTTTGTCAGAATGAAATAAAAACTACATGACTGTGTCATTCAGTGAAGCCACAAGTGTGTAATACAATGTTCAGATGCACAGTTTAAGGAAACAGATTTAGTTCCATGTGGGAATTTAAGTAAAAGTCCACATAAAGAACAACTCACAGATTCTAACTGTGCTAGAGAGAAAGTTATCCCACCCTAGGAAAATGTAGAATAGAGTAGATCTTACAAGCAATAATATTTAAATTTTTTATCTTTGTCATGTTCAGTGCAAAGTCATACATATAGTGAAACAGGGAAACAGTGCGTGTGGTTAATACGTTGGTAGAAACCTCAAAGTTGTGAAAACCCTCCAGCCCAACATTGATCTTAAACCACTTTGTTGGTTTAGTTTATTCTATAAACGTGAGCTGGATTTTACAAATATGACATTTTTCTTGATTAGAATTCAAAAATTATTTCGAAAGAAGAAAGTAAATGCACATAAAACAAAAAGGGCATTAAGAACATGTTCAACAAAACAGTAACTGTAGTTTGGGCACTGATCTCAAGAAGGAAGGAAATGGTTATGAGGTAAAATGCTTTTACTTAATGTCTAACTTAATATGCTTTTGGTGAAATAATTAAGTTGAGACGTTTATTGCACATTTCTCCGATCATTCTTGTAACCTTTTAAGTAACATATTTAAAGTTTGTGGGGAAAAAATCTGTATAAAAATAGATATAAACCAGATATTTAGTTTAAAAAAACTCAAAATTTCTCTTTGCTGTTTTTGTGCTCTAGGTGTTGTCACCCACTCTCAGTTCATCAGGAAGGATGTCTGCTCCAGAAGCAGATGTCCTAGACATCAAGCTTCCTCGTATGAGGAGAAAGAGCAGTCAGCCACCATGCAGAGCTCAATGAACGTCCAGCAGATCAGATTAATGCCTGTTCATGCTCAAGATGTAAGTTCTCAAAATTTGTAAATGTGGTACTGCTGAGTCAGAAAAAAAGATATTATCTATTATGTTACAAAACGATATGTTCTTCAAGTGTTTTAAAGACATTTCAGCACAAGTCTAATTATTTCAATAATAAGGATTAGTGCAAATAAAGGCTGTCCTGAAGAGTGTTCACAGTGTGTTCATCACTTTCAAAAATCTAGAAAGTATTAAACTTTTTCTTTTGTTTTTAAATGTTATATCAATCTAACACAAATCAAGAGCTATATAACATTTTTGTTTTTAAGTTTGAAGTGTATGTATGAGGGACTGTGGACTTGCGACGGACTGGTGATCTGTCCAGGGTGTACCTGCCTTCGCCAGTAGCTGGGTTAGGCTCCAGCAACCCTGTGATCCCATAAAACAGGGTAAGAAAATGGATGGATGGATGGAGATTTTGACAAAATTATGACAGTTTTATGACATCAGCCAATGTAGAACACATTTTCTTAGACTCTTATGGGAAAAATATATTTATAAATGTTTTATAAATTATTATAACTTTCTAAAATCAACATTTTAAAAGTTGCTGTTTTTGATAGATACAAAAATTTAATAGCAAAATCGTAATATTGATCATAGAAAATAGAACAGGATTTTTTAAATAAATAAAGTTTTCTTATTTAGATGGGATTGTAGAAAGGAATTACCATAAACTATCCTTACATTGCCTTTCCATATTATGTGTTGTATTGCTCTATATTTACAGTAAAAGATATCTTTTGGTAAAAAAGATACGTGTGGAAATTTGTGTCTAAAGTAATTATTTCTGTTTGAAAAAAAAAGGAAATCATATTTCAGTAACAAATTTGTTCACAATTCTATTGAGATTATCCTACTTTAATGACAGATAATTGTTTAAAAAACTTTCTGAAATAACCACACAAAATGTATATGTTTAAGAAATATGTTAATTTATTTTCAGACTTGGACGTTTCAACAGTAAGTCCTTTAAAAACTACAAGTCATGCTCTGCCCTACTGTCAAGTTCCTTCATGTTGTTTTTGATTGACTGCTCCAGCGTCCAATCAGTGACGTGAATTAGGGGCGGGAGTGGAAAAATAATTGACTTTTTGGAGGCGGTACTTCCTAGTCGGTTGTGATTGGTCGACAATCTGCAGTTACTCGGCTGACACGTAACTAAGATTAAAGGTGCAATGGAGGCCTCGTCCTGACTGGAGTTTGTAACTTCTGAACGAGCTCGAATTCGTCGAAAGCCCCCGGTTCTGGACGGGAGGATAGGAAGGCTTTCGGTTTGTTTTGGATGTTTTAAACGACAAAACGGAGCGGGAGCTTGACTTGAAGCGGGGCGAAAGTCTGAGCGGCGGCTTTGAAGTTAAAATAATGCACACCCGGACAATCCCTCGCGCCTCAGTCGTACAGTCTTAGTAGAATGGTTGGGAAGTGAGGGGCTGGGGGGTTAAAAGTTGAGGTGTAAGTTTCCAGCAGCAGCGACGGGACTCTCTGGCGTAGACGGTGGGGGGGCGCGAGGGTCCAACATGGGAAACGGGGTGTGCTCCCGGAGGCAGCGGAGGATCTTCCAGTGCCTCGTCCTGGTCACCGTGGTCGGCGGAATGATGTACGGGGGGATGATGTCGTTCGAGATGCACAAGCAGCTGCAGAGGACCGAAGCGATGGCAGTGAAGTATCAGCAGCATCAGGAGTCTCTCTCGGCTCAGCTCCAAGGTACACACCGCGACGAAGTGATTGAAAGTTGTGAACACAGCTGACAGAAACAACTGCGTTTGTCTTACCTGACAAACACATGGAAGGTCCGCCTCGTTTAACCCCCTAAGATCAGGTTTTTCATTTTTTTTTACATTTATTTTAGAAAAGCAAAAATGTCATGTACCCATATTTGCACACGAGTATGGATGTAACGATTCATTTGAAGAACGATTCGATTCATATCGTAATTTGTGGTTGACTGTAAGATTATTAGTCAATATAGGTTTATCATGAAGGATTTGGTCAGTTTCCAGGACATCTTTAACTTATGTTCTACCCTAGGCATGTTTACATTAAAAGTGGGGGTCATCTGGACCACACAAAACTTTTTTTTTTAACATTTTTTTTTATCTTGACTGGTGTCGGTGAAAGACATTAAATCCTGTCCAATTTTGTCATGGAAGGGATCACGCATAAATACAAGGTTGGAATCATCTGGACCCTATAAGGAAGTATGAAGGTTAAATTAAAAATTCACCCAGTGTGACTTAGATAAAGGCCTAATGGTGTAACGTTTAATTTGAATAACGATTCAATTTATATCGTAATTTGTAGTTGCCAATAGATTCATAGTGGATATTAGTTTACTTTATTAAAGGCCTATACTTGTACAGCGCTTTTCTACCTTCCTCCAAAAACATTTTACAGTCACAGTCAAACTCACACACATTCATACACTGATGCCAAACACTGGGGCCAACCTTCCACCAGAGGCAATGTGGAGTTCAGGGTCTTCCCCATTGACTGTATAGGTAGGAACTGGACCGAGCAACCGCTCCCTTCTTGTGTTCCAAATAGGAAGTAACCACGGGTTGCTAGAAGGCCAAAGTCCCATAGACTTCCATTGAGAAACAGACAGTTATTACTCAGTCATTTTATAAGTCAGAATAATCATTCTTGCTCTGATGCCTTCTTCTTAACATGTTCTTTCTAATTCTATTTTTTTTAAAGATATTTTTTCTTTATCGAAACCTATTCAAGTTATAAACTAACCAATCAGATGCCTCAGTAAAAGCATGTGGCTCCTGCTGGCCCCGCCTTGAACGTTTGACAGATTTCCCAGATTTTCAGTGGGAGGGGTGTGTCCTTCGAACAAGCTGGAACAAACTCACTCATGATTGGTGACAGCAGTCCCTCTAAAAATGTGAATCAGTGTGATTCGGACTAATTGCTGTCGAGGTGCGGCAATCGGTTGCAGTATGGCGGTAGATGTATCAGGAAGTGACGGCGAAGGCTCTGGCCTGATTTTGAGAGGGCAAAAGGTAATACGTTGCCTATGGGATATCTCAAAGCTTCCTATGTCTAGTTCATATTTACACAGTCAATGGTCTTGCCCAAGGACACTCTGACACATGGGCGGGCAAGGCGGGAATCGAGCACGCAATCTTCTGATCAGAAGTTGACTGCTCCACCGCTGCACCACGGCCAATTTGAAGCAGATCGACGCAATTTTCACACCTAAAATCTATCCAGGCCATCTTTAAGGGAAAAATTTAACCAGTGTGACTCGGAGATAACTGTCTGGGTATTAGGGGTTTAACGATTCGTTTGAACAACTATTGAGTTCATATAATAATTAATGTTTTACAAATGGATCCAATTCACTGACCCAAGATCAAACCAGGACATGTTTAGCAAAAGTTTAACCAATGTGACTCAGAGATAAACACCTGGTACTGAACAGTGCAGGTGAAGTTTTCCAGACTCCACTTATTTCTTCCAAAAATAATTAAGACAATAATAAGACAAATGATTAAACAAGAATTAATGCCATAAGTCCATTCACATTTAAGTTTCATAATGTTCAGTCCACTGTTGTTTTTTTCACATCAAAATAATACTAACGGAACATAATTAGAACATTCTACCACACTGTATGGTCACATGACTTTGCTAAAGTGTTTTCACACATTGGAAATACTAATGATGGTTTGATCATTTTTTGCTGCCATCATGTATGTTGTCTGCTGTGATGTCCCTTTGACGTTTTTACGTCATTGTAAAATAATCCTACCCTGCCTCAATCCAGATTCTATTTTCCAAGATTTTGTTTTGAAATGATTTTATAATAGTATAGTTTGATTCGGTTGACTAATTGCCTCAGAAGGAACGATCTGCTTGGATTGTAGGAATATAAACGGATTAATCGATGGTTACACCTCCACCCACAAGATCTCAGGAGGATAAATAGAAATTGTACTGACAACACAGTGACATCTTGACCTTTAAAGCATTCTATTGGACAATAATTGCTTTAATTTTTGGCATCCCAAAGAATTGTGTTCTTAAACTTTGTTGTTTTATCTTGCAACAAAATGTTAGACGAGACTTACTGTATCTTGCTCTCAGATTTAGCAAGAGGGTCTCAAAATAATTGAGTTTTGCTTTTCATCTACTTAACTGGAGTATTGGATCTAGACAAAATAAACCTCTGTGAAATAGTGGTTCACTGGCAGTAAAAGAAAAAAACAAAATCAATTATAATAAAAATATACTTTATGTTGTTCTAATGTTCAGAAGGAATACAGTTACATTTACACTACCCTCAGCAATGCCCAGTCAAGCAGACACTTCCATTGAAATGTCTATGTAAAATTGTAAACGTGGATATCAGGCTTCCTCACCCAAAATTCTCGCACTTACGCACAGCTACAGAAGCTTCTACAACCATTTTCAGGCTCTACATACTAAAGACACGGCGATTGAACATGCATTATAAGTTATAGCCACACAAACTCTGACCGATCAGACTTGGATTTGGTAGTGGCGAATAGATGATGTCCCCTTTAATTCAGAGAAGTACCAATCGTTTGAAAATTGATCATGTAGAAGAAATGAATAACTGTTATTTGTGCCCAACCAGAATTCTGTGTCACCAAGTCTTTCATATGTAGGAATGGAGCTGGAAAAACCTGGAGGAAGATTTGTGAAATTTGCACAGCTTTGACATTTCACACCAAGTTTCTTCCAATTGTAGGTGGCAGACATCCGCTAGCAAGCAGTAGAAAAAGAAAAAACTAAAAAAAAAAAAAAAGAAGCCCCTCCCTGCCTTTCCAGTGTGAATGCGCTACATGTGGCAGGTGTGTCCGCAGCATACGCCTGACTGTTACCTTGAACTTGTCTGTCGAGAGAGACTCTACCAGGTTTATTAGCTCCAGACAACATTGTCGTTAGGACCACTCAAGCTCCACTAGCTTCAGGTGGCAGTTTACAAAAGGTAAAGAGTGAAAAACAACAACGAAAAAACACAAACTAAGTGTAAAGAAAGTGTGATTCCTTTGCATGGATTACTACTTCCTGTCATAACACTCTATAGATGTTGGGTTTATATTATGTGAGCTTGCTGGTTGAATACAAGGATAACAGGGCTCTTAAACTGGAAAGGTGTACTTTGTAGGTAGGTGCCAATTCCTCTTAGTGAAATCAGTATTTTTTAATAAGTACTTTCAGCATTTGGAAGAATGCAGTGTATTTTAACTTCCTGGTAGAAGGCTACTGCTAGGCTTAAACCACTGGAAAGATTTCTCTGAAAGAAAGACAATAGTAGAGAAAGACAATCAGTTCTTAAATCAGATTTTACTTGCACAAGGAGAACAGACAGAGAATGTTGAAACCAGTCTCCACTCTGCTCTGAAGGCCTTCCGTCAAAATCCTCCTCTTATAGATAGATCAGGGCATCCCCTAATCACATGAAGTCTACATATTTATCACCAATGTAAATTTGCGATAGTCGATGATGGTTCTTCAAGTTCCAGCTTCATCTCAGCTTCTCATAACCTTCATGTCGGGGTTGGCTCCTGTTTGTTGATATGCGAGTTGCAAATGACCTCAAGTAGTGAAGACAGGAAGATTAAAAATGGAGAATTTAAAAACACTTGGAGCAAATTTTTGATAAATGTATGTACAATCCTATCCGCTACCTTCACCTTGAACCTCAAGAAAACAGAGTGGACCAACACCAATGACAGTTTTTCACACCACCATTGACTAGAGAAACTTTACACTGCAACTCTTTCTTCAACAACAGCTTTCTGGGATTTTGCCCCACCTCATTTCTTTCTTCATGCCCTGGGACGGATCACCAAATTAAATATTATTTTACCTTGAATGGAGCCCATTGTATCACTGAAAACAGGCCTGTTTTCTCCCTAACTCAGATAGTACGCTTCTGATGTTGTCTCTGCTTTTACAGTAATTTGATATGGAGGCCTTTAGATAGAAATACAGCTTTTTGATGATCAGTAATAAATTGTGATGTAAATACCAGCTTAACAAGTACAATTTCTAATTTAACACACCATTTTCAAGATATTAAATTAAGATATTGTGATTTAAAATTGTGTTATGTTGTTTCTAAAAGATAGACTAAGATCACTTCTAAATTTGATGATAAAAACACTTTTCCAGATTATAGAGTTCACATGCAAATAATTTGCACACACCAAATTTTAAAATAAGTTACTTTTACGATTCACCTGAATGTAAACCAAAGATTAGGTATTTACAAAGACGGATGGTAAACATAAAGATTACTTAAAACATTTATCTGCTGAAACATAATAGCTTAAGCAGTTTAATGGATGGTTAAACAAATCAAAGTCATTGATTAGTCATCAGTTTCTCTCCTTTGGACTGAGTTCTCTACTTCATTGACTGAGTTCAACAGCTTCAGAAAGGCTCTGTCATAAACCCTCTCAGGTTCTCTTTTGTTTTTACTCTCATTGTCACTTTCATTTTAAGAAAAAAAGGAAGGTTACAGTTTTTTTCTCGTCAAATTTCTTCAAAAGTATTAACGTGCCTTATTAGATTTTTTTTGTGTTGTTTGGACACAATTTTTCCCTATTCATTTCAAACGTATATGCTTGAATACACCATCATGAGAAGAACCAGCTTCTTTAGCAATGTCCTCATGTGCCTTAACCTGTGTGCTGGTGTCAGGGATTGTCTGAACAACTTCATTATCTGATTTAAAAGTATGACACCACAGGTCACCAACTGGGTCAGCTTTGTGAGACGGGCTTCTGTAACTCCACTCAAGTCAAGTGGGTTTGACCTGTCATGGCTTTTTAATCCTCACATTCTAGGTTAATCATCAACATTGGTGTTGTCTGTGAATTTGTAGCACATTTGGATAAATGCAAACTTGGTGCACTTTCTAGTGAACAGCAAAAATAAAGGCAAAGCAGTCAAAAGGCAATGTCAAACTTAATGGCGCTTTTCTAGCTTGAAGATCCAAGTGCTCACAGTCCCATTCACCCACATACATTCACACTGTGCTGCTTAGACAATTTTTGAAAAAAATATAATACAAAAAACACAAGTAACACAGTTTGAGTCTTTAAAAAAGCACAGACGTATAAAATCAAATAAACTCTTGGTTAAACTTGTACTTTGTTTATGCTTTCATAAAATAAGAACGTCACTTCCTTGAACCAAAGTTTAATGTGATTTGAATCTATCCGGACACCTAATCATCATCATCCTGTTTCAACTCACCTCGGCAGCAAATATTACCATCCATTAGGTCAGATGCTGGAACATCTGCTGCCACCTTGCACAGCTGGAAGAACAGGCAGGACAGCACCGTCGCTTCATTTTCCAGGCTGTCAAAGCGACCTAATGAGGCTTAGTGTAAGCACAGCTTTGTTTACTCCCAGTCAAGATGGTTCGTGTTGGAAATGGTGTCATGTATTAACGTGAAATTATTACTTCAAATAAATCGCGTTCTTGCTACCCAGTATGAGGAAGCAGATTAGTCTTATTTGGTTTTGCTAAACCTTTTGGCACTATTTTGCATTTCAGGCACGAGCCAGTTTTCCCAGCAGCAGATGGTCCTTCCTTCCTTTTTTAAATTCTTAAAGTTAACTTTGGGTATGTCATCCTTTTCCACACTGGTCTTGCACTGAAGAAATCTTCTCTTAGTGAATCTTTAAAGGCTTTTACAGGAACAGTGTTTTGGAGCTGGAAAATCCAATAGCCAATTAATTGTCCTATAGCCCTCCACCCCACTACCCCAGACACTGTTGGAAATGTCCATTATTTGGTGTTATTAGGGGGTACCTTTTGCTGAATAACAATCACCAGCCTTAAGAATACAGAATTATAACCCTGTTCTACATGTTTGTGTACAGCAGACAAACCAGTTCTTCAGATTTTTTTGTACTAAAATCACAAGCTTTAGTGGGTTTTGTTTGGAGAATCTAAAGAGGTGCTGTGGCAAAGGTTTTTTTTTTTTTTGCCCTAAATTGAACCCATAATTTGTTCAAAGTAGAATTTTAAGTTGATTCATCTAAAAATCCAGCAGAGTTAATTTAACCCTAAATATGGAATATTTTTTGTTGTGTTTGCTTTGATTCTGTTTTTTGGGCAAAATCGTACATCTTATAACCAAATCCCCACTCCACTGACCTGTAAAGATTGTTGTTGTGTTGCAAACGCAAAATGTGATAGAAAATGTTGTGATGTCAAGTAACTTATCAGTCCCATTAGTGCTGGGCTATATGGAAAAATTGTTTATCATGATACAAATTATTTCACATCACAATAACGATATATATCACGATGCCACAATAAAGTACATTTTCAGTAAAAAAAATTTGACCAAAATGTCAGCACTTACTTTTCTCTGACTTTATTTTTTAAATAACATGTAACTAAATAGTTACAAATGGAAACATTTTTTAAAGTGCACAACAGTTTTAAGTTTCTTAGTAGAAAAACACATTTTTGCACCAAAGTTCAGCAATAAAAATAAACAAACCAAAACGATAGAAGAGAAATGACACTTTTCTATCGCCTTCATGATATGTATGGTCATATCACTCAGGATTACGCCCTATAATTAGAATATAGTATTAAAATGAGGCCATTTGGATTATGATAAATGAAAACGTGACAACACAGGGATCTGTCTGGTCTGTCGCCAAAGTTAAGTGTACTACCAAATTTACAGCTATGATTTGTCTTGGATTTTAAATGCCCCTGAAAAATGTCAGTCAAAACAAACAAATATGCCTTGGTGGTATAGACAAGCCATGACTTAAAGCTGTCAGGAGCAGTAAACACCACCACCACCCCTGTGTTGGTGCAGTGTGTGAGCATGGATGGGAGGAGTTTTTGAGTGGAACTGGGTATCAAGTTGCTGTCGTGTTGTCAACACAGCTGAAAGGAATGGTGTGCAGTGAGTAGGCCCAAAAAAACTACTCTTACAATTGAAGCATACCTATGAACCGTACCTACCTTTCTCATCTTTTTTGAATTGGGGCAGTTTGCACAATCAGTGACAGATGAGTACTTGTTTGCCCCACTGGAAGTCCCAGGAAAAGCTAGAAACTCATTTGATTATGAGTACTTATCAATTCATTACCACACTGGTAGTCTAGTTTAACTTATCATGTATCATGTTTTCAGGAATTTTCCCACCACAACTCTGACAGAAGTTCAAACAACGTTGTGTAGCGGTAACCTCAATTACTTACTTCCTTCAAGTAAACACACTTTACTCTGCTTACATGACATGAGGTTTTGCAGCATGCCATAATGCATTGAGACTGAATTACTGGGTGGGGAGCATTGTGACGTATGGCCTTCTAGAAGACGGGTTTTGTGTATGTTTGTGTTAAATCTCAAACTCTGGAGATAATTAGTTAACCCGGTCTTTTACCCTCCTAACACACAGTTCCCAACCGTTTGCTTTGTTCAGTCTGTTTAGTTTCACCATGAAACGTTTGCAAAGCTAATCCTTGTTTATCTTTAGGAATGAGGATATGAACACACTTTTCTCTTATATATATCAATGTATAATACAGTTTGGCAGTGATGAGGCTGCAGTTCAGTTAAGCTCTGTGTTAACAATCTCTTTCCAGTTTTTGTATCGCTGTAGGCAGCAGGAGTGACAGAATAATGTCACCCTTTCAATGCTGTGGTATTTCTTGACTTTATGTTGCTCAACCTAAAAACCACACCCATTTTGTTGGCTGTGAGGCAATGGATCATTTTGACAATCCAAATGCCCAGCCTCATGTTCTTATATCCAACTCTTAGTTACAGTTTCACTCTGTTTGGAATTTGGTAAAACCTGGGAAGATTGTTGTTCAGATATATTGATCATTCTCTGCAACAATGGGTTGAATTTTGTGATCCAGCCATTGTTGATGATTAGGTTTTAAATTACATACTCATTTATTTACCCCTTGCAACCTTGCCAAGTTTCTATCTACATTCTTCTTAAATATAAAAATGAATGATTTCTTTGCTATGCGGTTTTATTGGATCAATAAATCAGCTGTTAAGTGACTTTTTTTTTCCTGAAAGCCGCAAAAATAAATTAAACTTTTTTTAATTATGGAGTCTATTTGACATTTAAATCTGCATTTTTTCCACAACAAATTACATTTTTAAACCTTTCTCTGCATTGATACATGTTTATACTCCTTTAGTTTATTGCTATTCATTTAAAGCATATATATAAAGGCTATAATTAGAAGGAAACTATTGATCTATTTTTCTTTGGCATTAAGAGCAAAAATGTTTGTAAAAATTTAAACTATTATTTTTTGCTCTATGATATAATCTTACATAGGGGTGTTCTAAATGATCGATATTGTAATATATCGTGACATTTAGTCCTGCGATTGATTCTCGATGGGTTCTCACCAAGAATCAATCTTATATTTTCGTAGGAAGAGGCTGTAAAACTTTCTATTTGTCATCATTTGGTGAGATGTTCCTTCAGAGGTAGATGGGGGCGCGCTTTGCAAAACTATCTGTGGTGAGCACCAATGTGCCTGCCAGCTACTTGAATTATTAAAATTTTGTTCTGTTGTTTACAGCTATGTTCCACTAAGTAGTGGCACTGCTGTTCATGTTTACTATTGTTAACATTTAATTTTACAGAAAATTCAAATTCAATTGTTGTCAAAGATATAGTATTACTGATTTGCCAAAAAGTGTATTATTTGTTGCACAAAATAAAACACAAGATGTTTGTTATGATTGTGTTCAAGTTAAAAAAAATAATGGGGATATATTTTTCCAAAATATGTGTTCTTCTATATAATGTGAATCATTATTGCAGTATCACAATATCATCCATTATCGTGAGCCTTGTATCACGTATCCCATCGTATCTCCAGGTACCCAGTGATTCCTATCCCAGAATAAAAGAAAACACTAATGTTTTTGGAAAATGTTGAAATATAACATTATTATTTAGTCTTCTTGGTTGACCTTTAACTCTTGTAGTCATTTGTCAAATGTCTGAGCTATTTCACTTCTGTCCACGTTGTTTTTACTCAACGCTCCTGTTCTTTTTTCATTCCTCTAGGCTGGTTGCTCTCAAGCAAATAAATTTCAACCCCGAGGCCGGGTCCTTCTGAATTCTTCCTCCTTATAAAAAGATTTCTTATTGAATGACACAGAGATAATTAAGTATCTCATTTGAAAAGGATGTTTGAATTCAACAAATTGAAATGGAAGGGAGGTCAGATGTTATCTTTCTAAGCATAGGAAACACTGGACCTTCCCTTTAGAATGAAGAGAAGATCTTTCAATCCCACAATTCTTTGCAGTTCGTTGATATCTTACTATTTGAAGTTGAGAAGCAGGAAAGCTTCAACGTCACAATCCCCCACAATGAACTATTGTGATCTGTTGTTTTTAAAGCACATTTATCTGAATTAAACTCACTGATTTTATCCAAGATTTTAGACTTCATTTCTAACCTTTTTTGGTGAAACCTTTGAGTTTTCTAGATTATATGTTCCCGAGCTTTTCATAACACTACGTTTTTTCAAGTCAGTTTTTGTATATATGTTTAAGTTAAGATGTGGAGACACCATCCAGTGTGGGATCATTAATGTAGCAGCTGGAAAGGTTTGGTTAAATTCCTCCAATCTTTATATGATCTTCTGATGATCTTTGTTTCCATTTGGATGGACAGATCAAAGGAAGATGGGGGGGGTCCAATATTTTTTTTGGTCTATTTTCTTCGCATGTACCCAGTATGACCGTTTTACATCAGACTGATGACAGACAATGGTACAGAAAATCAAAACATCAATCCTGTTGCTTAATTAACAATTATTGATTAATTATTACCATATCTAGTTCTTTTATTTTACCTAAACTTCACCATTAAATCTATTTGTAGTTTGTGTTGATTTTACAATTACTGCCGATAGGACCACTATAATTTTTGCACTTGTCAGATTTCTTTTATTTTCCCTCTTCCCCACTTCTCTTTCTTTGAGTATCTGAGCTAAAGGTAATGATAAATAGTTTTTCCCTCATTTTTAAATCTTCTAACAAAGTGTGGATATGCTTATGTTAGAGGGCTGTAAGGAAAGTTCAAATAATCGTAAATCTTCAATTTGTTCTATAAAAAGTATGAATATTCCTGACGTCCCACATCGCTGGATTGTAGTCTTTATTATTATAGTAATGTATTGTAAAAATACACTTCAGAAAATTGCTTTAAAATTGCAGAATGGTGCTGGATTTTAAATATTAAATAAGCCAAACCATATGTGCTACAGTCACTTTTTGTTAAAAAATCTTCCAAGTCAGGTTATCAAGTTTCTTTTTTTTTTTTTTTTTTGTAAAGAAAAAGAGCATTTAGTTTAGTTTATTGGAATAAAAAAAAACATGTTTGTTTTAACTATTGCCAAAATATGAATACAAATATATAATGATTCTAAACTGAAAATATTGTGAAAATGTCAAACAAGAACCTTACAGGAATATATATTAGCAAAAATGTGATGTGTTATTTTGTATTTCCACAACAGTTCTGGATATTTTTGTGTGGGTATTCATCAATTTTGCAATATATTGCGATATTTCACTGGGCAATACTTGTATTGATTTAACATGTTGACAGGAGGATATTTATATAAATATTCATAAGCATCCTTCAGTGTCCTATTTTTGTTTTTCACCTAAACCTTCAACTGCCAAATGGCAGCACTCTGAGGAGCTCTACATAAGTCATACTCTTAAAAAAATTGTTCTGGTACAGTCTTAGGACATATCGTGATACGTATTGCGTCTAGAGACATTTATCGAGATAAGTATCGTATCACCAGACTCTTGTCTTTACACACCCCTACTAGATACTGCTGACCTCGATTCGTGAACTGAATCAGATCAGCACCTAGTAACTATCCAGAACTCTATTATGCTGAGATTTAAAATAAGTCAAGTATTTTTGGGAGTTTCCTCTGCCTTTACTTTATTCAGAAACATTTTCATAAATCTAAAATAAAATGCACATTCGCAGATCCTACAGATGACTTGGATTGGTCACGTGTGCTGCAGTTCTATTAGTTTCTTAACTTATTATTTAACCTTGTGACCTCACGGTTTAAAACAGTTTTTTCTCTTTTTGTGTAGCAGCATTTGCATGGATGCTTGTAGATGAAAGTAGGGAAGTTAGACCTTCAAGAAATGCACCTCAGACTCCACTTCCTGTTCATCATGTTGGGCCAAATCTGTTCAAAACAACCTTTCCCGAAGCAGCAAGCGGGAAGAGGTCTCCCTCTGCAGAAAGCTTGCTTGTTCTCACACCACACATGCTCTTAAACCACAGTTTCATAGGTGTTTGAGGAAAATCCTCAGCCAAGAAGGCAGGTGGCAAATGGATTAGTTGAAATTTGGCTGTTTACTTTGTGTAAACACATTTGAGATGTTTAAACAGATGGATAGGAAATGTGCAAGAAATCAGTGATTTTTTTTTTGTTAAGTAGCTTCATCACATTATAATTGAAAAATAAATTTTACTACTTGTCATTTATGTATTTGTAAGAACTTGTGAGTTAACATAGTAAGTATGTTAACTCACAAATATTTGAATTTTGGATCTTAGAGTTTCCTGCTCACTTATTATAAAGTCTATTAAAGTTAGCAGCAGAAAAGTCTCCAAATGCTTTATCTTAAGTCCAACAAAACACTTGATATTCATATGTCAAAAGTTCCATCCTGTATGATTATCGAAGTTCAAATTCTGACTTTATTTCAGTTAAACAGGCTTCCTTCCATCAGAGCGGAGGTTTGAATTTTTGCAGTCATAAAGATGCAGGGCACATTCACCTTTTTTTAATTCACTATGGAAAACGTTGTTCATAAACCTGCAGCTTTTTGAGAGTCAACACATGGAATTGACATTCAACAGGATTTCTCTGCATGGGTCCTCTTACTTTGTATGTGTCATAACAACACTTACACAAGATTATATTAAGACATCTTCACTTTTGTTGGAGTTTGGATACTTAACATATTGGTCAGATGTTTTCACACATTGCACCGAGCCAGACTGATTTATATTTAAGCAAATTAACTCACAATGATTTGGTTCTTGATGAGTTTGTAAAGAAGAAATTCAAGTTATGGAACGAATCTCAACCAAACGATCCTTCTGTTTTTTAATATATTAGACATTCCTCTGAAAGTCTGCAGGAAGCTGCGATCATCTTTTGGGAGGAGGTTTGAGATGTAAATGTTGCTGCCATAGCAACCAACAGATGTTCAAGCAGAATATTCTTATAACAGTTTCATGTTAGGATTGTTTCAAGATGAACTCAAAGAATCCACTAAATCCTCTGTTTTCCCCTTCGTTTGATCTCCCTCTTTCCTGTCATGTGCCTGTGGTTCAGTGGTCTACGAGCATCGCTCTCGCTTGGAGAAGTCTCTTCAGAAGGAAAGGTTGGAGCACAAAAAGGCCAAAGAAGGTGAGCAAAATACTACTTGTTTTTTGCACTGTTACAAGTTACAAATCCCACTGCATGCCACCCACCAATGATTGCAAAATGTGTTCTCTACATTTGACATTCAATCCCCCAATCAAGGCTGAGTGTCAAACAGGGAGGCTTTGGGTTCCATTTTTAGAGTTTTTAGTATGATGGTATCATTAGAACCCACAACCTCCCAGGCTCAGGGCAGACACCACCACTAGACCACGTTGACCATTTAGTGGTAGGAGAAAAACCTCTTCCTTCTTCCACATTTGACTCTAAAGTTCTCAACATGTGTCTGTTTAAAGGTCATTCAGATTCTTAATTTTTTTTTCATCAGACCAGTGGGGTTTCCTCCAAAATGTTAACATTTACAGGCACATGGACTTTATTTAACAAGACAGTCTCTTTATTTGTACTGATCATTTTCTTGGTGTCACAGCATAGATGCAACCATTTAGTGCAGCTCATTGTTTTTATGTTTTCTTAGGGTTTAGTAGATTCATAGCATGAAAATTACCAGAAAAAAAAGTCTTCAACATAGTTTGTTCTGATGTTTTTAACCGAAACTCAAGATTGCAAAATCCTAAAAATCTGTAACTATATAAAAGTTTGTCTTGAAAGACTAAAAAATATATATTTGTACTTAAAAGACCCACTTTGATCATGTTTTAATATAATTTAAAACCATTTCTAATGCTAAATAAAAACAAAACGTGTATTTTTCTAGGACATAATTTATGTTATAATATAAGTTGTGGGCGGGACTGTTGGTTCGAAGCAACCCCGCCCCTCTTCCCCTACCTGTTCCTGAGAGCTCGGAGCAGAGCTTGTGGCCCGGCCAGCTTGTTTTCTACATCACATATAAGCTCCTTTTCAAATAGCATTTTTCATCTCCTCCTGATTCACCACAAAATAAAAAAAATACTCAGAAAATCAATTTTTAGCCTAATTTTTTTTATATATGTCCTTTTATATTGATGTACATATTCCACTCACAACAACTAAACTTAACTTCTGAAAAACTTTGTTTTTATTGTAGATTTTCTGGTTTATAAGGTTGAGGCTCAACAATCCCTAAACAAGGAGAAAGTAAGTCTTTAAAACACACACAGTTCTGTCTTTTTATTTTTTGTTAAAAAAAATCTGTTTTAGTTAAATTGATTATTTATTCTGTTTATTTCACCAAACTTAGATTAATTAGAAAAATATAACTCCACTGTCAGCTAATGACGGACATGGAAAATTGTTAGTATTTTGTT
>NC_050524.1:27931303-27932460 GCF_002922805.2 Oryzias melastigma | reverse complement strand
TTCTGCAGAGCGGCCGTAGGTTTAGAAATTTGCCTCTGAGTTGTGGGCGGGACTGTTGGTTCGAAGCAACCCCGCCCCTCTTCCCCTCCCTGTTCCTGAGAGCTCGGAGCAGAGCTTGTGGCCCGGCCAGCTTGTTTTCTACATCACATATAAGCTCTTTTTCAAATAGCATTTTTCATCTCCTCCTGATTCACCACAAAATAAAAAAAATACTCAGAAAATCCATTTTTAGCCTAATTTTCTTTATATGTGTCCTTTTATATTGATGTACAAATTCCACTCACAACAGCTAAACTTAACCTCTGAAAAACTTTGTTTTTATTGTAGATTTTCTGGTTTATAAGGTTGAGGCTCAACAATCCCTAAACAAGGAGAAAGTAAGTATTTTAAACACACACAGTTCTGTCTTTTTATTTTTTGTTAAAAAGTCTGTTTTAGTTAAGTTGATTATTTATTGTGTTTATTTCACCAAACTTAGATTAATTAGAAAAATATAACTCCACTGTCAGCTAATGACGGACATGGAAAATTGTTAGTATTTTGTTCATTTTTACATTCACTTTTTTAATTTTGACTTCTATATTTTACAGCAAGAGGCCAACAGCAAGTTAAACTCCTTACAAGCTCAACATCAAATACTGAAGGTATGAATGTTTGCCAAATCAACAAAAATCCGCCTTAGTTACAGTTCTCTTCTAGTCTTGCTCTCTCGGAAACTGCCCCATCATACCACATCCTTCCTGTTGAAATGACGGTGTGTTTTCAAGCGCATGACGAGAATGATTTGCTTTTGAAAGAATCAGCACGAGGAGCTGAAGAGGCAGTACTACGAACTGCACGAGCAGCACCAGCTGCAGGGCGAGGACCACAGCCGGCTGCTGGGTGAGCACAAGGAGCGCTTCGATAAGCTGCAGAGAGCCAAAGAAGTGGAAGTCTCGCAGCTCAAAGGTACTCATGGTTTTTCCTAGAACTTCATTTTCCTCATCTTCTTTAATACGTCTTAACTGTTCAAAGATGCACTGACAAGGTTACGACCAACATAGACAAATGATCTTGTTTTTGGACCACTAAGAAATACTCAGCCTGCCATCTGAATTGAGCGACTGCTATAAATAAATACAGTGACATCTAGTGGTCAGGTTTGTTATTACAGATAA
>NC_050524.1:27928802-27931265 GCF_002922805.2 Oryzias melastigma | reverse complement strand
AAATACTCAGCCTGCCATCTGAATTGATGGACTGCAATAAATAAATGCAGTGACATCTAGTGGTCAGGTTTGTTATTACAGATAAACTTTCTGAAAAATTCATGCTGGAAATTTAAATCATGTGATTCTGCCTATGTATTTTACCGTAATGTTCATAATTTACTTTATTTTGACATATCTGGCTGTTGATTTTACACACTTTCTGTCTTTATGATATGTTTTGCTATGAGGATGGATGAAATTTAAGTGTTCTTAGGTCACTATATCACTCATTAAATCAACTAATGTAAATAAACAAAAAATGCATCATTTGGTCATTAAAGACAAGAAATTACAACAAATTAATTTACAATATGAATAAAACGGCATCTTATAGTCATTTAAAAAGAAAAATTACAGGTAATTACTGTACTTTCTGCTCTATAGGGCGCACCATATTATAAGGCGCAATCTTAATTGGGGATCTATTTCTGTACTTAATCCATACACAAGGTGCACAGATTATCAGGTGCAATAAAAGATAACTATTTAACAAACCCTTTTATTATTTTTTAATTACGCACAACATCTTTGGTGTTTGAATTAAACACCTCTGTAATTCCATAATCAAACATTCCGGTTCCCTCTCATCGTTGTCGTAGTCAGTCTCATTGCCAGGCGGTTGTTCAGCAATGATGCTGGCAGCTTTAGCGAAAGCTCGGACAACAGTTACAGCCGACCTTTAGACCAGGTGACAATGGTGGCGTAACTCGCCCGGCGCTTCCTCCTAGTAAAAGTGTGTGTTCCATATGTCATCCATCGCTCCCACCAACAAAGTAAAAGTAAAACGCTCCATTTTGCTTTTTCTCTGGTTGCACCAGGAACCTTTCTTTTAAAGCCTGAAGGGGACCTCGTGGAGCGTGATCAAACACTATTTAGCAGGGTCGAATACGAGTGAGTCACGCAGACATCAAACATACTGGAAAATCTTGTGCGTAAAGTTTGGCTGTATCTCTGTGTGGTGTGCGTGGGGCAGCCGTGAGTGTTGGGACTCAGACTTTCACCTGCGTGGAACAAACTGTCAATTTTACCACATGACTTAGTAACACGATCATCTCTAGAATGAACAAAGGAACGCTGTCAGACAAGTCATTTGCATGTTTTCAGGACTGCGCGCGCGTAATGGCGTCGGTTGGGTAAAGCTTGCGCTCTGAAAATGCTGGCCGATCTTTATGCGCTTGTTGCACTAAGGTTGGTTTCTGCAGTAATTTGGAATGTGGTTAACTTTACCGCCATACACATTGTTTCCCAAGAGCACAACTTGCAAGAATCACTGTGCTCCTCAAAATGCACAAGCTTGCTCATCCGTGCGCGTCAGCGAGAAATGGTCAGACGCTCATTCAAGCGGAGACTTCTCAAAGTTGCACAAGAACACTTCTACAGATTTTGGAAATTGGTACATACAAAGGTGCACTGGATTATGAGGCCAATTTTTGAAAGAAGTTTAGGCTTTTAAGTGCACCTTATAGTGTGGGAAAAATACGGTCATTTAAAACTACTAAAAACGTCTGTGTTTTACAGAGAGCGTGTATAACTTAAGAGAAGAGAATAAACAGCTGAGGAAAGCTCACCATGACATCCACACCCAGCTACAGGACACACAGGTGAGGCAGGTTTCTTCTATAAAACTGAGGGAAAAATGTATGTCTTTATTTTTATCTGAAATAGTTTGATTTGATATCCAAATGTCTCACACAGCTGTTGTTTCTGTGCAGGTCCAGCATCTGGACCTGAAGGCGGCCCACGAGCAGCTCAGGATGACTCTGGAGGACCACAAGAGCGCGCTGTCTGCAGCTCAGGTGCCAAACAGAGGCTTTTTTTGTTTGTTTTTGTACATAATCACAGCAGATTTTGAATATCTGTTGTATGTTCATGGGGAAGACTCTTCAGAGATGATTAAATCTGTTTTTATTCTGGTATAATGTTAAGTAAATTTCCTCTTTAGTCCAAATCTCTTCTCATTAAAAGGAAAATCTTCCAATCCTCAGGAAAAAGCAAGGAAGGCGTCCCAGAGGTGTTTCTTGGCTTTTCAGTTCATTAAATTGGACGTTGCTGTTGTTTCTTAAAGGGAGGCCTTTAAAATGCTCAAATAGTTTATTGAATTTAAAGCGCTACGCTGGTTTCTTTTTGAGCTCCAGCAATAAAGTAAATTTGCTCACTCTTGTGTTTTTTTTTTTTCCTCTGCCTGTCATCTTCCATCGCTGCCTCTGGTTTGCCACAGGCTTTCTTGCTGCATAAAAGAGCTTTAACTTGCTTGTTGGGACAGAATCTGACGTGAAATTTCTGCAGAGATAAATATTATTGAACAGGAAGGAGGAAAAGTTCAGTTCTTCTATCTGACTGATTCAGGACCTCTGCATGCTTGTGCATTGGTACTGGGTCAGTTTAAAAACATTATATATGCAAATGAACAGATTAGTCGTT
>NC_050524.1:27918958-27928766 GCF_002922805.2 Oryzias melastigma | reverse complement strand
TTTGAGCTCCAGCAATAAAGTAAATTTGCTCACTCTTGTGTTTTTTTTTTCCTCTGCCTGTCATCTTCCATCACTCCCTCTGGTTTGCCACAGGCTTTCTTTGTTGCATAAAAGAGCTTTAATTTGCTTGTTGGGACAGAATCTGACGTGAAATTTCTGCAGAGATAAATATGATTGAACAGGAAGGAGGAAAAGTTCAGTTCTTCTGACTGATTCAAGACCTCTGCATGCTTGTGCATTGGTACTGGGTCAGTTTAAAAACATTATATATGCAAATGAACAGATTAGTCGTTAGTCGGGAGTCAGTAATTTAACAACACAGACAGCAGTTGCTTTTTGATTCTATAACAAAGATATCTCAAGTTTAACTTTGGAATCCACAATAATATCACTACATCATCTGCATATTGTGCATATTTACCTGCAGATAAATCCATAAAAACTGACTCGTGAACATTTTTGTAAAAACTGAAAAGTTGTACTGAATGACTTAATGACCATGAATGCAGCAGAGCGTGTTTAGTAGGTTTTAGCATGTCAGGCGTGCTGTGACTTCATTTCACGTGTTCCCTCTCAAACCCCGCCCATTGGTATGCTGGCCTTCACAGCAGATACCAAACAGGATTTAAACCCAACGAAGGTGAAAAGCTATGATCCAAAAATTAAAAAAACGCTTTGAAGTGTGATTAAATGTAGTTCATCAGGAGACATGTTGACGATTCACAGCCTAACACTGTATAATGTATGGATGTATGATACACATGGCCTTTTACATCTTAGTCTTTGTGTTAGTTTCTTCTTCTTTGTTTCTGTAATTTCAGCAGCTCCTTCTTTCTTTCTCTCATGTTTACTTAACTCTGACTTTCACCTTTCCCAATCTCTTTGTTTGCGCTGTGTGTTTGTATTCTCCTGCTTTTGTTGACTCACTTAGAGCCTGGATACATATTTGCTTCATCTCAATGGTTCAAATTTGCATTGTAGCAGAAGCACTGATGCTATATTTGCTGTGAGGAAGTGTCTGGAAGAGAAGAGAGGAGGTCAGAAGTAGCGTCATTGTTCTTTGTAGATCTGGAGAAAGTCTGACATGATACAGAGAGAAGAGTTGTGCAGGACATCTTTGATCGCTGTAAGACATTGAAGAGATGTGCTGTAGGGGGGACAGGGATCATCATGTTTGCAGATGACATTGTGACCTGTAGTGAGAGCAGGGATCAGGTGGAGGAACATCTAAAGAGCTGGAGGTTTGCTCTGGAAAGGAATGAAGATCAGCTCCAGCAAGACAAAGTATCTGTGTGTAAATGAGAGGAACTCAAGCTGGTTGGTGAGGTTACAGAGGTGAAGAAGGTGCAAGATGTTAGATTTACAACAGAGTGTTGGAAAAAGATGATGAAGCATGTGTAAACAGGTTGGAACAGATGGATGAAAGTTTCAGTGGTAATTTGTGACAAAAAAATATCGATAAGAAGTCAAGGAAAGGCGTAGAAGTTTTGAGAGTTAAGAGGCTGTTGGTTTAGAAACTCTAAGAGAGACAGAGCTGAAGATGTTGAGGTTCTCTTTGTGGATACGATCAGGAGTGAAGACATCAGAGGACCAGCACATATTGTATGTTTTGGAGATGAGGCAGATTGAGATGGTTTGCTCACATTCAGAGGAGGTAAACGGATGCTGAGACTGGAGCTACCAGGAAAGTGGAGAATTCTAAATTCACTGAACAGAGGATAGGGTTAAATAAAGGCAGATGATTTACTTTCCATAAGGAAGTAGCTGAAAGTCAAAGAAGAAAATTGTTGAAAGACCCACTCTGATAAAAATCATGTTTTGGAGTTATTTTTGTAGCATTTTTCTCATGATAGAGGACATGTATAAATACATTTATGCTCAGAATATCATTTTTTTTATTCAAAGCATTGTGAATGTCAAAAAAAGATTCTGTGCTTCGTAGCGGTTTGTCATGCTCAAAAAAAAAAAAGGGAAAATTGTTCTGGTACAATCTTGGGATATATCGCAATGTGCATCATTGTGTCTTGCTGCTGCGTGTCGCACAATTCTTGCCAACTCACACTCCTAAATATTACTCCCCATTTTTGTTGCATCGGTAAAGTTTAGTAAGGTTGTGAAGGGCTGTAAGCTAAACAGAGAACTCTCTTTAATGGGGAGGGTTGCCAATGGTACCGCTGACAATTCAGAGGCAAAATTCTAATGAACTCCTGCCGCTCTGCAGAAACTATGTCCTAGAAAACGACACAAACTTTTTGATTTTGGCTAAAATATAGAAAAATAATCATTTAAATATCACTGGGAACGCTTTAAAAATATATCAAAAGATGATCAAAGTGGGTTTTTAAGGATGCTAGTTCTCATGCAGTCCCCTCAAATGAGTCATATTTATAAAATAAATGCACCTCCAAGTTTGTTACTAAAATAAAGTCCAACTTACTCCCACGATCAGATCCGCTCCAACAATTCTCATCTAACCTGCATCACACTGTAAACACCAGTCAGTGGCGAGTTTTCTAATGTTTATACAAAATCCTGCTTCAAATTGAAAGATGAGTATAGTGTTTTTACTGTTTATTATCCAGATTTGCGTGCCCTCTGTGTAATCACAGCTCAGGATGGTTCCCATGCTTCACTTCCCTCATGCTGTTTGCTAAAACAGCTTAAAGGTGAAGAAAAAACATCCATAAACGTTCAGATGGAGAAGAAAAACATCCTAAAATGGCTACAAAGTAAAGTCTGAATCACAGCGCAGAGTGTTCACGAACAATGAGTGTTCCTAAAACTACTTCATAAACAGTAATAAACCAAGTAGTTTTATATGTTTTTCTGGGTGCTGAGGATTCCATGATGTATTGTGATCTCCTACTGGGAGCGGGTTGATGTTTGAAGAAAGCATTTAGCTACTGTTTGTAAGAACAAACATACATTTTAATGAAAAACACTTAAAGAAAAACTTATGGTTATTTTGGATTGTAAATAAACACAATTTGTGCACCATATTTAAGCATCAAAGTAATACAAGACAGAAGGAGAACATCAAGTTTGTATTGAGGTGTCCTTCGAATTCCAACGGGTTTTCTTGAACCTTGCAGGCGCAGGTGAATGCATACAGACAGCAGAAGGAGTCTTTGGACAGGAGGTCCAGTACAGCTCAGTCTGGTCCAAACCCGACTCATCAGCAGCTACAAGCGGTCGTCGCTACACAAGAGCCCGATGCTCATGAAAACCAGCCGGCAGCCATACTGGAACAGTCGCATAAGGAGGGGCGTGTTCAGGAAGAACCCCATGCTCACCAGGACACGGAGTCACGGGTAGCGTGGCATTATGGGGGATGTTTTTGTCACATCAGTCTGCAGAAGATTGGGAAAGTTTGGAAAAATTGTGGTTTCCTCTCAGGTGGGACATCAGGCGGATGCAGGTCTCCAGTCTGAGGTCGTCTCCCAGCACGCCGTTTCAGAGAGGGAGGAGGACGGCGAGGGAGAGGCAGAGCGGAGGAGGGAGCTGGCAGAGGAGGAGATGGCCCAAGCAGGAAAACCGGAGAAGCTGGAGGAAGACCTGGACCAACCCCAGCCTGAGCATCTGGAAGAGGAGGAGGAGGTGGAGGAAGAGGAGAAGCCCGACGAGAATGCTCTGGACCGACAGAAACGTCAGCCGCAGCTGGTCAGAACTCCTAACTCAGTATTTAAAATGCATATGACAACATTCGAATTATTTCAGCAAACATGCCGTTTCTTATTTATAATAACAATTTGTTTATTTAACTCCATGAACCTCAGGTTGGGAATGCGAAGTCCCCCTACGAGCAGCAGCAGGAGCAGCAGCGCATGGAGGTGCTGAGGGCGGAGGAGCGCAGGCAGATCCAGAGGCGACAGCAGGCCCTGCAGGCCCACAGAGATCAAGTGCTGAGGGAAAGGGAGCAGCGGCTTAAGGAGGAGAAGGAAAGAGAGGAGCAGCACCACAGGGAGGCTGACAGACGGGAGCAGCTGCTGAAGGAGGAGCAGCAGAGGTTGGATCCCAAATCCCAGCTAATGTCAATGAAAACTAAGCAACACTTGTGGCTTTAACGAGCGAGCGTAACCACCTCCTCTCATGGTTCCTGTCAGGAGGAGGATGGAGTACGAGAACGTGGACAATGATATTGTTCAGGGAGAAGAAGACCATAAGGCTAATGATGTGGAAGGTGAGACAAAAAATGTTCTTAAACTGAATATTTCTGCTGTCGCTCGGCAGAAACTATGTCCTAGAAAATGACACAGGCATAATACAAAACACAAAAACACTTTGAAAATAGATCAAAAGATGATCGGAGTGGACTTTAACACATAATGCACCGTTGTACCTGTTGACTGTATATGAGAACTGGACTGAGCTGGACCCTCATGTTCTAATCAGGAAGTACCTGCTGGTTCTCATAAACCTCTATTGAGAAATAACCAGCGATTATTCAGTCAGAATAACAATTCTTGCTGAAATATCTTTTTTTTAACATGTTCTTGCTATTCCTAACTTTTTCATAATATTCTTTTCTGGAGTAAAAGTTATTATATTATAAACTGGCCAATCAGATGCCTCTATAAAAGTAGGTGGTTCCTACTGTTCAAAATGTTAGACAGTTTTGTGCAGCCTGTTTTCAAGTGGTAAAAGTGTGGACTTCCAACAAGCTCACTGCTGATTGGCTAAGTGGTTCCCATAGAATTGTTGACTCAAAAAAACTATCACTTCTTAATGACATCGTCTGGCGGCGATACGGCGCCCGTATCACAAAAAATGGTGACTGAATTGACTTAATTTAATCGGAGCTAGAAGTAAACCATTTTCTATGGGTGACATCACACTCACTCAGTCCAGTTCTCAGATACAGTCAATAGTTGGACCACGGTTATTTAACCCTTTGGAACTAAAACTCAGTTTTTACTACTTTTGAATTAAGATCTGTATTTTCAGTAT
Source organism: Oryzias melastigma (assembly GCF_002922805.2). Classification (NCBI taxonomy): domain Eukaryota; kingdom Metazoa; phylum Chordata; class Actinopteri; order Beloniformes; family Adrianichthyidae; genus Oryzias; species Oryzias melastigma. The sequence goes on along the minus strand of NC_050524.1, from coordinate 27,923,819 downwards.
AAAAAACTGCTTGGTTGCTTATTTGGTATCATTTTAATCAGCACAACCTCTCCTATGTGACGCTGCTTTTATTTTGTCATTTTTCAATGATGTTTTCACACACTAGACATAAAATCATACAAAAACAGAAAATTCCGTCTGGAAAAAAGTGTTTCATTTTGCTGTGGAAACCCCAAAAATGTCTAACATACTGTTTTTACAGCATATTGTATTTATTATTTATTAAAATTAACAATCACTTTCATCCAAAAACTACAAATAATTGTTGGATTCTATCTTTAATTCATTAAAATGTCAATCACAGAATATTCATATAAGTTTATTTTAGACAGTTTTATCAGGCTGACCTCACAGCTGCACAGCAGGACGCCTGAGGGCGTCTGTCGGTTCCAGAGGGTTAAATTATGAATAACAACTAAATTGATTAATCAAATATTGGTTTCATGGGTGTGTTCCTTTTGAATCACGTAAAACTCCTTTACACCGTATGTCACGAATCTGCAACCTACCATTTAATCCAGAACTCCACTTAATTTAGCATCAACTTGAAAGGAAAAAAAATTGTCAGACATGAAGAGTTACCAGCTACAGTAACATGTAACTGGTTTCTGCATTTTTGTTTACAGAGAGAGATGCTGTGTTAACCGAGGAAGAGGAGAAACAGGAAGTGGATCGCAGGATGCAACCACATCAGGTAACCTCTGACCCCACCCACCAACTATAAAGTCTGAAAAGGCACAAAAGCTTCTAAAGTGAAAATACTAACTAATAATCTGAACAAACAACTACAAGTCATGTGTTACATCTGAAAATGAACTGCACTGAAGCTTATTATGACTCAATGGAGGCTGTTTCAAAATATATTGTTGGAATAAATAAAAAAAATCCCCAAAACAAAAGAAAAAAACATTCTTTTATTTTATTTTAAATAAAATGTTTGTCACGTTTCTTCCATCTTTACACCAGTCTGTGTTCTAATCAGAACTTCTTTATGATGGACCTTCTTCTCCAGAATGCTGTTGATGGTGAGGTGGACCCGGAGGACGACCCCAACAACCAGGGAGAGGATGAGTTTGAGGAGGCAGAGGACGAGCGGAGGCCACACAGGGCTGCGGAGGAGGAAGAGGAGGGGGGGGTGGAGGAGGAAGAGGAGCCGGCAGCGCCAGCTCAGCAGATCCCACAGCGTCCTGAACAACCTGCTGCTGACGAAGAACTGGTGGTGAGTTGAGGAGGAGAGAACGGAGCAAAAGACTCAGAACAAAGGGAGTCACATCCCAGTGAAAGACAAAACCAAATATATGAGCTGAAGGAAAATGAACCTCTGAACATGTGATGCAGATTGCTGGAAACCCAGATCAACAGGAAGACACCCTGGATGATCAGTACCAGGAAGAAGCAGAAGATGAGGTAACGTGGATACAAACTCTATCTGCCTAGTAATACTAAATGAGATCTCTAGCTGATTTAAACCATCAAAATAATGTCACTGGATATATGAAAACTCTGATGGAGAATGTTTATCTGCATGGTTTTACTTGAAAGGATTCCTTTTTGTTGTCTTGAAGGCTCAGGAAGACGCAGCTGGAGAGAAAAAAAGAGAGGAAGGGGGGGATGGGGGTGAAGAGGAAGGGGAGGATCCTTATAATGAAGAGAACATAGAACAGGTGGGTTCTGGGTAAATCCTGTGCATCTTTTGCAAAAACAATATCCCCGAGACTTTCAACACGTACTCAATCCAGCCTCTAGTGGTAGTTAGTGGAACTGCAGCCAAACCTTTTTAAATGACTGGATAAGAAAAAGACACGGACTTAAAAAAAATAAAAAATAAAAACGGCCTTTTTACTTTATTTACCAGATTTTCCGTCATTAGTGCGGCTATGGAGAACATTTTAGAGATTTTTCACTGGAGCTGACCTAAAACTATTGTGCTACATATAAGGGAGTCAGGGTCATTTTTGTCAGTTTTTCTTTTGGGATTAGTTTGTTTTATTTGTATAAATTCTGGTGTAATATGGTTCCAACTCACATCAGATAAGTTGTCTTTTAAGACCAACTTTGTTCAAAAGTATGTTTTTGGTGTTTTTCACATGTTGGGGCATTTTTCTGATGATGGAGAACAAATATAACAAGTTGAGTTGAAAATTTTAAATATTCAAATCATGTGTCAGGAGCAGATAGATAAAAAACAAAATTAGGTCTGTGAACATTAACGTGTTAACGCACACAATTAATCAAAAAGAATTAATGCATTAAAATGTTTTAGGTGCATCTGGGCTAAATCTGTATGGTTGGATAACTCAAACATTGCTCACCATTTTCGTTAGACTAGTACAGTTAGTTTTGGGGTGTTGGAGGGTGCTAGCTAGCAGGAGAGTCTGTAAACCGATGGATAATGGGAAGTGGGGATGGGCTCACTAGGCACTAACTTGTCCTTCCCACACCTCAGAGGTGGATTTCTAATGAACTACTGTCGCTCTGCAGAAACTGTCCTTGAAAACAACACAGATTTTTTACATTTTTGGCTTAAAATGTTAAAATCTTAATTAAAAGATTACTGGGAGTGCTTGAACATAGATCAAAATCTCTCCTCTCTTTGGATTAAAGTGCTTTTTGGTTTGGTTTCAGGATGACATAAAGCACCAAGAAGGGCCCAGAAGGGAGGAAAACCACCCAAACGGAGCAAAAGAGAATGAGGAGGAGCATTACGAGGAGGAGGAGGAGGGAGTGGAGGAGGACGGTGCCGCTCCCAACAGGAGCCGGAGAGCAGAGATGTAGGAGGAGCAGAACCTTCAGCTGCAGTGCCTTTCTGAAGCCCGCCCGCCTCACTCTTCCACTAGCTTCCAGAAGAACCTGCCGATCAATCAGAGTTCCTCTTTGGAAAACTGGGAGAATAAATGCAAACACTGTACTCTGTGAGAAGGACTGGATTTGCAGCGCGTAGCCTGCACTTATACTGTATATTTTTAGTCGTAGCTTTTTTATCTGCTTTTTTTTACCTGTTCACACATCTGCCTGATTAAGTGCCTCACAGCGTATGTTTTATCATTGTGATGTTTTAGTGAAATGACAGCAAAGATAAATTATATTATCCGTTTATTGTCTTCTCGTTCAGACTTCTGTTATTTTTCATGCAGACGGCCATGTTTTTGAGCAGGAATTCAAACTCCAGTCGTGACATTTAGTTATTTATTGCTGCCGACAGCTTTGACAATCAGAAAGCTGTAGCCTTTAGAGGTTCTCTTCCCTTACAGAAGTGGCTTTTACCTGTTTCTAGAGTTTGGTATGCAGGAAAACGGATATTTCTGCAAATCCCAATTAAAGAAACGTCTGGTGAAGGTTCTTCAATGCCCGGTATCACCGTGACTTGTGCCTTTCCACTTTTGGATCTCTTTTTTTTTTGTCAATCTACACTTTAGAGAAGCATTTATATCTGAAGAGCTTTGAGCTGGCAAAAATGGTGAAGATTGCAAGTCCAGAGCTGGTTTGAAGACACTAATGTAAAGCAGCTTCCTCAGTCTTCTGTCCAATGTAAAATAAAATATTTGTAAAATTTGTACACCAGCAATATTTAATGCAAAAGGAGGGACTTTGAGTGTATTGATTCATGCTTTTGTGGATGAAATGGAATAAAAGGTTGAATGGTTTTAAGAGAATTGTGATTGTGTGGTCTTAACTGTCGGTTTTTAGAAGAAATTTTTTTTACACAAATGGACTGAGCTGTTGGTGACAAAAATAACCTGGAATGATCTTCAAAAATACTCAAAACGTGACCAAATTTAAATATGTTTTTAGAAGTCAGACACTTGTTTTGACTTGACCTGCCAGTTTTAGCTTTCCTTATCCCTTTAAGAGTGTATTTTATTTTCATAACATCTGTTGCTTTTCATCTTTGAATGAACTCCAGATTGTCTAGAATCTGGAGTCTTCTGAAGACAACCCACTTCTAAAACAGTTACTTTTTGTGATCATGTTATTCTTAAACTTCTTTATGACTCTTCTAAAGTCATAAACTGTACTCTTAAAAGTAATAGTTACTGAAGACCTTCAAAGTCTAGAAGTGTGCTTTAAGGAAAATCAAACCCTAGATATTTTCCTCTAAAGAGCATCGCATTCTAGATATTTGCGTTAAAGATTATCACACTCTGAAACTTCTTTGAAGACCATCACAATCTAGATATTTACTTTATAGACAATTGCATCCTAGATCTTCCATCACCATCACATTCTAGATCTTTACTTTGAAGACCATCACATTTTCAATCTTTACTATGCAGATCATTGCATTATAGATTTTTGCTCTGACAACCATCTTATTCTAGATTTTTGCTTTGAAGACCATCACATTCTAGATCTTTGCTTTATAGACCATCACATTCTAGATATTTGCTTTATAGATCATCACATTCTAGATCTTTGCTTTAAAGACCATAACATTCTAGATCTTTGCTTTATAGACCATCACATTTTAGATTTTTGCTCTGACGACCATCACATTCTAGAATTTGGCATTGAAGACCATCACATTCCTAAACTGTTCTCTTAGAGCCATCAATTTCTTGATCTTTGCTTTGCTCCTATAACTTTACTTTAATGACCATATTCTAGATCTTTGCTTCGAAGTCTCAGCTACTTTTCTACTTCAGAATCTGCCAGATTTGCGTTGATCCTCTTAACGGTTGTAAAGTTACAGTGAATCACAGAACAAAAACACTGGAGCTCTGGTGTTAAAGGGTTAATAGGACTAATATTTGTTATTGTCATTTGTTGATTATGAAAGCAGCAGTGATAACCCTAAGTTTGATTTATTTTTTCCCTACTCTCACACAAGTCATGGGGTATTATAAAAATCATTTATGCGACC
>NC_050524.1:27904438-27918357 GCF_002922805.2 Oryzias melastigma | reverse complement strand
TATTTGCTTTATAGATCATCACATTCTAGATCTTTGCTTTAAAGACAATCGCATTCTAGATTTTTGCTCTGACGACCATCACATTCTAGATCTTTGCTTTATAGACCATCACATTCTAGATCTTTGCTTTAAAGACCATCACATTCTAGACATTTGCTTTATAGATCATCACATTCTAGATCTTTGCTTTAAAGACCATCGCATTCTAGATTTTTGCTCTGACGACCATCACATTCTAGAATTTGCCATTGAAGACCATCACATTCCTAAACTGTTCTCTTAGAACCATCCATTTCTTGATCTTTGCTTTGCTCCTATAACTTTACTTTAATGACCATATTCTAGATCTTTGCTTCGAAGTCTCAGCTGCTTTTCTACTTCAGAATCTGCCAGAATTACGTTGATCCTCTTAACGGTTGTAAAGTTACAGTGAATCACAGAACAAAAACACTAGAGCTCTGGTGTTAAAGGGTTAATAGGACTAATATTTGTTATTGTCATTTGTTGATTATAAAAGCAGCAGTGATAACCCTAAGTTTGATTTATTTTTTCCCTACTCTCACACAAGTCATGGGGTATTATAAAAATCATTTATGCGACCCACTTCAAACAAACATGGAAGGACTCATTTTATATTGTTTATTTTTGGTGTCCGTTTATTCAAGAGAAATGTCTAATAAAGAGCTTTTGTCATCTCTGTATTTATACCCCATTCTCCAAACTGTTCTGCCCTTGAGCTCTTATGAGATTTGCAGACTCTCCGGTCCCAGAAGGAATGTGACACTAACCAGTGTGTCATCACTGTGATAACAGCAGGCCAAACACTCGTGTTTTCACAGATGAGCAATTGCTGAGATGATGGCTCCCCTTTACCCCTGACATCCTTAAACCCCCCACCGGTCGTTTCACGGATGAATTACCCCAGGAGCTGATCAATTAACTCTTTTACTGGCCAAGAGTCAAAATCTATCTTGATAAAAATGTCTAGACGGTTATCAACCTTTCCATTTAGCACCGCCACCAGATCGAAGTAAAGCTTGTTTACAGAGCCTCGTGTTTGTGTTTGCACGCCACAGAACCGCACATAAACGCCACATACCACAACCGTGCGCCCCGTTTGACCCGGATCCTGCTGGCAGCACAAAGAACCGCTGAGCTCATTATCCCGTCTCTGCAGCTTCGCTCATTTATCAACCAGAGACAGGAACCTCGGTCCCCAAAGAAGCATCGGACAGACAGGCTGTGCATGCTCATCGCTGCTTAAATGGGCTATTTCTCTGCAATATTGGGAGGAAAAAGGAGCGCCGTGCACGCGTGCTACACTGTATTTACATGTGTGCCAACACTTACATGTATGCTCACTTTTAAAGTGTCAAGTGACCGTGTGTGTTTTTGCTGCAGGTGCATGCGGAAAGTGAAACCATTATTAAAGAAGAGTACGGTGCTGCAGCGTATGAATAAATCAGCAAGGAAGCAGGTTGCATAACCCCTCCAAATATGAATCTAGCTCACGCAGAGTGAAGCTTTGGATGAATCAAGTGAAGTGTGTTTACTTTCACACAGTGTGTGTGCACACGCATCCTGGATTTTAACGTGTGATTGCTTGGAAATCAAGGATGACTCTGACTCTGCGTGAAGCTCACTGGGTCGTTACCCAGTCACTGGGAGGACACAACAGAGTGTGGACGGTAAATATTTGATGAGTTAAAAGCGGACGTCCTGTTACTTTTCTCATACATAACAGATGCAGATGTGTGTGAAGCTGCTAGTAGAAAACAAAAAATCTCCTCTGCGGTTGAGCAATCCTCTTCTCATCGTGGATGAAAGACTCATGCGTGAACCTCTCATGACTGCAGCAGGTCAAGGTGCGTTACCTCCCACCTGTGAGATGTCGGGAGATTCATCTCAGGCGCTGAATGAGGGTCAAATTTCTGCAGTCACAAGCTGAGTGCAGGGACAAGGAAAACTTGTTGAACAATTTTGTTTATTATAAAAATACTTTCAGTATTTTTTTACAAAAAAAATCTGATCCATAAAAATAGGAAGTGTGACAAAATTAGAGTTTGGTAACTTTTTTAAAATAGACTCTTTAGAAAATAGTTTTTTATTCAAGTCCCTGGCCAGTCAGCAAGGACAGGTGGACCCCATATGGTTTAAAAGTGGGCCGAAAATGTGGAACCCTGAACGAGTTTGTCAACAGTTTTTCTAGTGGCCCCACCTGAGTTTGCTCACATTCGCTTAAGTGGACACTCAGTGGGTATGGCTCGCTAGTCTAGCCAGCCGCGCGGTGGACAGCATTATGTGCCAGCGACCTCATCTGTAACGAGCTCCACTGTAGCGAGCTAGCAAGCATTCCTGTATTGAGCTAGCAAGCTCCTCTGTAGCGAACCCCTCTGTAGCAAGCTAGCAAGCATTCCTGTATTGAGCTAGCAAGCTCCTCTGTAGCAAGCTCTGCTGTAGCATGCTAGTGAGCTCCTCTGTAGCGAGCTAGAAACCTCCCTTGTAGCGAGCCCCACTGTAGCAAGCTAGCGTGCTCATCTGTAGCGAGCTAGCAAGCTCCTCTGTAGCAAGCTCTGCTGTATCGAGCTAGCGAGCTCTGCTGTAGCAAGCTCCACTGTAGCATGCTAGCGAGCTCATCTATAGCGAGCTAGCAAGTTCCTCTGTAGCAACCAAGCAAGCTTCGCTGTATCGAGCTAGCGAGCTCTGCTGTAGAATGCTAGTAAGTTCTTGTGTAGAGAGCTAGTAAACTCTGTTGTATCAAGCTATCAACCTCCCCTGTATCAAGTTCCGCTGTACCATGCTAGCGAGCTCATCTGTAGCAAGCTAGCAACCTCCCCTGTATTGAGCTAGCAAGCTTCGCTGTATTGAGCTAGCGAGGTCCGCTGTTGCGAGCTAGGGAGCTCCGCTGTCCATTGGGAGGCTGGTTAGCATAGCGAGCCTACCCACTGAGTGCCTACTTAAACTGAGTGCTTACTAAATGTGGGGCCGCCACAGAAACTATGAACAGACCCATTTGGGGCCCACATTCTCTGCCCACTTTTAAACCATTTGGGGGCCACTTGGCCTTGCTGGCTGGGTGTGGCCTTAAATGGCATTTACTTATATAGCGCTTTTCTATCTTCCTTTTAGGACCAAAGCGCTTTACAATCCCATTCACACACTGGTGACACCAACCTATAACCACCAGGAGCAAACTGGGTTTGGTGTCTTGCACAAAGACACGTCAATACATGGGCAGGCAAGATGGGAGTCAAACCTGCGATATTCTAATCAGATGTCGACCGCTCTACCTCTGCACCAGGGAAAAATATTACTGTCCTCTGAGCAGAACTTGGTGTCGAGTCTCAAAGCATCCAACTTTGGTAGTGTCATAAAATGTTGCAGATCCTCGTGGTTTCAGGGGCTTTTATTCTGAAAGGCAGTGCGTCAGCTGGCAGCTTCGGGATCCCGTCCAAGACCTCCAGATTTGGCAAACAGGAGAAAACACTGCACACAGAGAAAAACAAAAAGGAGTGAAGATGACGTCAACCAACGGTAACGCTGGTGAAACGCCTCTGCGACTTGCATGCCCTCACCGTACGCGGTAGTCCTGCGTGAAGGCCACTGGGTTGCGGGTCAGGTTGAGTGAGCGAAGCGGGCTGCTCCCCAGAGACCCCAGTCCCCCCAGGGAGGCGATAGCGTTCTCCGACAGACAAAGGTGCTCCACCGCTGGGAGCTTTGGCAGCTGATGTAGATACACCAGGTGGTTACGGTGCAGGTTTAGCATTCTGCACCTGCAACAGAAAAATCTGTTCAATGCACTTTTTTGGATTTTTAAACCAACAAAATAAGCAGTGTTAGATCTAAACTTTATTGAAGAACTACTCCGATCATCTTATGATCTATTGTAAAAGTGTTTGTCTTTATTGTCTATGTGGTTATTCCACAAAAACATGCTAGAAACTTGGGGTGTTAATGTGCATTTACACCAAACGCAGCAGGCGCATCAAATTCAAATTACTGCTCAGCGCCTTGATGCACCTTCCACGGAGCAACCGCCGGAGTTGTTTTGGAATTCATTCATCATGGAAAACATGGATGATATTGAGCGAGTAGCTTGGGTTTAAATGTTTTGGAGAGCTCTACAGAGGCGTCAGCAAGCACATCACTGTGGTTGTCTTCACCAGATCTTTCCGAATCTCTCTAGGTTCTGTGTGCTTCACTCTTGCACCGGGAGCTGCACCTGAGGGCCGTTTTAAACGTTATGTCCGTCTGTTTGTGGTCCAGGTTGAGCTCTAACCATAGAGGGGGGAAATAAAAGTAAAATTGGGGATCTTTTTATTATTGTCTTGATGAAAATAAGTAAAACATCACAAGCCCATGAAGCTAGAGCGGCCCTGTGCGCTACAACGGCAATAGCGGCGGCTCTTCGGGCTGCTGGGCAGCTAACCGCTGGCGGGCAAGCAGAGCAGGCTCTGCTGCCCAGTAACCTGCAGCCTGGGGTGTAGACATCACCAGATCTGCTGGGCACCAGGACAGTAGTGATCGTGATCAGCCTGGGGAGCAGAGCTCACTAGCTCGCTAAGCTATCCACCAGGCGGCCGCCATGGGTTGATTAAACGCATGAAAGGTCATGACAAAAATCTTTGCATCAAAGCGGCCATTTTGAATGTTTATTTCTACGCTTTGATCAAGTCACTGAAAACGTCACATGCCCAAAGCTGAGTCCCTGATTGGTTGACGCGCCTGACGCCCAAATCGTGATGCACCACATCTTTACACTGACTTAACATTCAAACTTGACGCCTCTGCCGCGTTCGGTCTGAATGGACCATAAGAAAATACCCATTCATATTGTGATACTTCATTTGCTGATACTTGTATTGATTTAAAATGCTGCCAAGGCCATATTTAATTAATTAATTATAAGCAAACATGTAGTTAGCGACGTACTTTTTTTTTTCAATGAAACTCCTGACCGTTAGTTGGCAAGGCAGCACAACGCACTAAGGTTCTTTGAGGAGCTCTACACCCGACCAAAACAAGAACAAAATCTCGCGAGAACTACTTGTGACAGTATTTGTGTTGTGAACTCATGAGTCGGATGTTGTTATATGTATCATATTAATTAAAGGAGGTTAAAGGAGCACGCTCCTGCCTCTTTTGGGTGGTTTCTACCTTGGCAGACGCACAGAACTCAAGTTGATGAGAGAATTGTCGATCAGTTGTAGTTTTTCCACACGGATCAACCGCCGGAGGATCCGTACGAAGTTTTCCAACTGGTAGGGGTCTCCCAAGTCTTGGTAGGACAAGTTTAACTCCTGGGAAAGAGCCAGAAACGTCGGCAACCCATTCTCCTTTTCTGCCCATTCCAACCACACTGTTGACTTACGAGGCAGTTCTCCCAGTTCTCCTGCAGCCTCTCCTCCCACCTCTGTCCTTCTTCCTTCCTCCTCCTCCTGCTCCTCCCTCTCTCCAGTAAGACATCAACATCTTCTACTAGATGTAGCTCCTCTTCGATCGGCCCTAGTCATGTAGTCAACATCAGAACTTTTAAAAATCCTGCAATTAGTACATCAAGTGAAGCGTGTAGAAATTTGTTTTTTTTCACCTTCTCTGACACGAGGACAGGCCAGCTGGTCACCTGTGACATCACACTGCTCCAGTCGATGCCACGACACAAACCTGAAGCGACTCGATGGAAGCTAAGAGGAAGAGGGAAAGGTTTGTTCATTCAGAGGATGAAATGACACAGCAATGACACAGGTAAGACATATATATATAAACTGAAGTTCTTATATTCATATAATGTTTTGTAGAAATTAGTTTTTTGTTTTATTTTGAACTAAATATAGCATTAACAAGTTCTTAAATTAAATTTATTTGGCAAATAGGACGTAGGTGTTTGTTTTATTTTGAAACGAAAGTTTCTACATTCATGTGACAAATGCAGAAGGTTATTTTCTTAAGCTAAATCTCTTTAAAAAAAGTAATAACATAACAAAAAAGTTGGATTCTTGTTATTAATATTTTAGCTAAATTTTAAAATAAAATATAAAGCCAAGTTCATGAATTTATGTGACAAATGTAAAAATATGTTTGTTTGGTTTTATTTTTAGTGTAATTTCAAAGTAAAACACAAGTCCAGGTTCCAACATGCGTGTGACAAATGTTGGTTCTGTTATGAAGGAAATTTCAAAATGTAAAAAAAAAAAAAAAGTTTCTGCTTTAATCACTTATGTGAGTTTCAAAATAAATTCAAAGCCCAAGTTCTGACACGTGTGACAAATGTAAGGACTTTCAGAAGTTCCAAACATTTGTTGCATAAAGGGAAAAACTTTAGGTTTGTGTTGTATTTTTAAATATAATTCAGCATCTGTGACAGAAATGGTAGAATTGAAAGATGAAACCAGAAAAAGAAGAGAACCCTATTGAACAATGTCAATGACCGTTGGCTGTACAAGAGAACTGGACTGAGCTGGTGTGATGTCACCCATAAAAATGACCTTACTTCCGGCTCCAACCAAAAATAAGCCAATTCAGTCTGTATTATTCCACGACATGACACTGTTTGGAGATGGCTGTAAGCAGTGATTGGTCCAAATCGTTTCTGTGGCAACTACTGTCACCAATTAGGAGTGATATTGTTGGAAAGCCACACCTCCACCACTTGAAAGCAGGCTCAGGAGAATCTGTCAAACATTTCAAATGTTTGGGGTAGGAGCATCTGATTGGTCAGTTTATAACTTGAATAACTTGCGAATAAGAAACAATATAATGAAAAAAAAAAAACGTGTGGATTAGCAATAGAATGTTGAAAATGTCACAGAGAGATGATGATTATTCTGCCAAATATAATAACTATTTAAAGAAATCGAAGGGATTTTAGCCTCTTGGAGCCAGTGGGTACTTCTTATTTGGAACAGAAGAGGAAAGGGTTGGCTCAGTCCAGTTCTCTTATACAGTCAATGATCCTGGCCCATGAGCTGGTGTGCGCATGCGTGTGAGCCACTCACAGGTGTAGATACCAGTCCCGAGTCCGGACTGTGGTCCACGGAGAGGGGTGTGGCGGTCACTCCGAGCTCCGAATCCTGGGAGGAGTGAGATTTGGGGAAACTGCCGCTGTTCACACCCGAGGAGCTGATGGAGAAAAGAGGAGGAGCCAGGTGAGCTGTGAGCGCGCGCCGGGCCACGCCCCCCTGCCTGGACCTGCTGGTTTCGAAACCTAAGCCCTGTCTGCCCGCGTGCTGACACCCTGACCACCGACTGGCCGGTTCGAGTTACAGCGAACTGGGTCTGACGTAGCAGATTAGGGCCCGTTGCCGTGGCAACAGCCGACACCTGAGCAGCAGCTAAAGTCGATAAAAGTCACTAGAAATGGAGAATTTGGACCCCGCGAGCGCTATTGTGCAAAGTAATGAGGACAATGGGAAACAACTCACCTTTCTGACATGTCCTCAAAGCCTCGTGACCGAGTCTCCCGGTCATCAACACATCGTGAACGGAACGCTGTAGCTCTGTAGTCCCGCAACTGTGACCCATCAAGTCCGGCGATCGGCCTCGACTGAACCGAGCGACCCGTCCGTCAGCAGAGTGCCGCGGTACCGACTCCGCCGCTGGAGAGGCTGCAGAGCCGCAGCAGACGGAGCCGCATGACACGGGCCGTCTGAGAGACGCTGGTTGCCTAGCAACGCCGTCCAGGTGTAATGTTGCGGCTTTACTAGTTTCCTGCACGAGACTTTCAACATTATATAAAGTTTACAAAAATAAAACATAAAATAGCCTGAAGTCTACAAAAAATATTTTTGTAAAATTAAAGTGATTTTTAAGAGCCCTTAAAAAGACATCAAAGTAAAAGAAAAAAAAGTTAAAAAAAAACCTTTTCTCCTTGTTAAATTCTTTTTTTTAACTTTCATAAAAAATCTTTTATAAAGTAATTTCCCTGTGTGAGATCAAGACACTTACATTCTATTCTATTCTTTTTTTTGCCTTTAAAAAATCATCAGTCACACTTTTATTTCTTCATTTGAAACATACCAAAGAGCTTAAAGAAAACTTTTTAAAGGCTGAAACATCTAAGCGTATAAAGACATAAGGTGTAAATTGTTTCATGTGAGGTATTTTGCTGGATTATCCAAATCCTAACAGTTTTTTCTTCTTTTATGATAAGAGTTATTCTTCTTTTTCTGCATATATATAACCCAAAAGAAGAATATGGCAGTCCCTTTTCATCTAAATTTCATCTCTCTGTGCATCTGGGGGATGGGGCAGAGGATCCAGTTGCTTCTGAGGGGGTAGAAAAACATACATTTACCCTACCATATGTTCAGAGTCAACCAGACGCACACACACACACACACACACCCCAACGCTCTCCTCCAACACACCCTCACACATCGGAGAAATTAGATGATGCTTTAAGAAGAAGGGCCAATTTTGACTACGGTTTTAAGAGATTAGGGGAGCTTTAAGACGTGACAGAAAGAGTAAAAAAAACTTTGGAGCGGGTCTTTTCTTTGTTCATACAAGGGTGCGGCACATATACTATGAGCTGTGTGACCTCATGACCTCTGCAGATGGTAGAAACCGGATGCTCACCCCATCCAAGAGACAATCTGTTGCATTTAACCAACAAGACCTACCATTTCTTGCTGGCGTCCAACGAGTCCAGACACCCTCCGTGCTTCTAACCATGTCCCTGTTCATGGCTGCAATGAAAAAAGGCGAGTAAAACTTGTAAATGAAAAGCTAACGTTTCTGAAACATATGCTTTTAACAAAGCATGTTTTTTTTTTAAAGAAGCTCAAGCCGATGTTCACCGCAATCAAACAGATAACTTCTTTGATGGTAAGAAATATTTGATTTTTTTTAACCTTCATAACAATTTTAACATTAACTTCTTATTTTATTTTTTAACTCAGACTTTATCAATTTGAGTCAGCCTTAATTTGATAAGGTTCTTTCCGTTCTGACAACTATTGTGTTTTATGCATCTACATATTACTACAAACATTTTACTTACAGATTTCCAGGAGGCTGGGGAGAACCAGACTCCTTCAGCTCCGACGGCTCAGGAGAATCCATCCGTTTCCAACAGTTCATTAGGAATCTCCCCTTCAGCCAGCGAGAGTCAAAAGACGATTAAGCTGTCCCTCACAATAACCTTTCAACCGGCTCAGCCGAAGCCTTCAGCGGGGACCTCCATCAGGGGGAAAGCCACCAGTAAAACCATGGTGCTTCAGGAGCTGCTGTGGCGGCTGAAGGAGCGGCGGTGGGAGCTGCAGCAAAAGCAGCAGCAGCTCAACCAGAGCTTTCCACCCAAGCAACCCCTGCAGAAGCCGCCTCAGCCTCAGCTTCAGCCCCGGAGCCCCACGCCTCAGACCCGGAGCCCCACGCCTCAGACCACCCAGCAGCCCAACGAAGAGCCACCAACCCTGGAGGTGAAGCCGCAGAATCCAGCAGCCGCAGAGCTGGATGAAGAGATGAAATGTGAGAAATGAATTCCAAAATGTATCGCGGTCAACTCAACTGATATTTAAAAGCTTCCCATTCGACATATCTGAAGTGTTTGGTTTAGGTCAGCAAAACATTTTTTTATTATTAGCTGTAAGATGTGATTTACTTTGGTATTTTTAGTCATTTAGAAATAAAAAATGTCTTTGGAAAAAAAAAGGAAAACATAAGGTTTTTCTGCAGCAGTATTGCTAGAAACAAGTGTTTTCCCAGCAGGAGCATCCCAGCTGCTTTTCTATAACTTCTATATTAAGTAAGGAGTAGGAGGAGAAATTAGGATGCTGCATTTTCAAAATAAAAGCACCCAAACATCATCCAATATTTTTTAACAGTTTAAAATGTCAGAGAAAAGAAATAAAAACATGTAATCAATATAAATAAAAACAATGAAATGTCTCCATCTGTTGTTTTCTCAGTTGATTTATTATGTCAAGTGTGTAATTTGAAGCAATCTGCACCATCTGACACGTATTTGCAGAAATATCATTAATCCAATTAACACTTTATTACTGTTTTTTTTACACTTATTGAGTCAAAAGGAAATACAGTTTGAAAATACTGGCAGGCTGTCCTGCTGTGAACCTGGGAAGAGATTCTGGTTGTGTGAGCGTGTTTGAATGTGAGTGCATATGGAAACGAGCCTGGATTTGCTCCGAGTATCTTTGGCGGGACACTATCAAAACAAGAAAAAAAAAAAGAAAAAGAGCTATAACTGAAAACCAAAAAGGCGAGCATGAACCTTAAAAATTCCCACAAAGCTGCAGTGTCTTAAAAGCAAAGAGATTCTCGACAAACACAGAATATATATTTATTTTAATGGAAAGGCTTTTATGCTGAAAGAATCCATACAGCTGGTGTTACTGCGTCTCCTCGTATGTACATTCACAACAGTGCTGCAGATCTTTTTTAGTGCTCCAGTCCATCGCTATGGTAACCTGCCCTAGTTACATCATCCCCATCCGCTCACCTGTAAAAATCCCAGATGGAGCTTAATTAACCAGCCAAATAAGATAAGGCATAACAATTCATCAGCAGTGAATAGATCCTAATCGCGTGTAAAAATGTCTCAATAGTGTCTCCATGAGATGTCTTACTAAGATTTATTCCAGAGAGGAAAGATTTGCGTTTATTCGGCAATAAATACTGAGCATGTACAGTAGAAGAGTGCGACCGTAAACTGCACCAGACGGAAGAAAGAAACTAGGTTTGCAGGAGAAACAGTAACTCGTTTAAAAGAAAAGAGTTTTTCTTTTTTTTTGCAACATTAAAGCTGCTGAACGTAAAGGGTGCAGTGCGCGGATTTTGCTAATTCAAAGCATTCTTTACTAGAGAATATTTACAACTTCCTCTGTGGGCTTCTGTATCCAAGAATTTAAAGCTTACAGTATAAAAAACTGAAACTTATACACAAACAAACACTATATTGCCAAAAGTGGTCCTTCACTTTACGCACAGGAACTTTTCTGACCTCTTATGGTGCAGGATTGACTGATGAAGGTCTGGATCGCATTCTAGCTCCTCGTCTTTACGGACTTTGCTTTGTCCAGGGAGGAACTGTCGCCTGTGGGAAGCATTTTTAGCACTAAATGTATACGCTAAATATCAAGACTCATCTGTCAGATTGGTGGATACAGAAGTAGAAGACTGGACCCTCTAGACAAGGAATGCCCAATCTTAGTCCTCCAAATCTACCACCCTGCTTTTACCACTGCTCTCTGCTGATTATCTGACTCAGAAGTCTCCTTATGCCAGCAGTCTGCAACCTTCAACACTGAAAAGTCATTTGGAAACAGCCAGAAAGTCTTACTTGCCAGTTAAAAAAAAATAAAAGAAATAAATCAAGTAAAATAATGTATTTTCTAAAAGTTTAAGTAAAAAAACAAACATTTTTTTACTTTAAATTTTAGAAAAGAACATTTTTTTCTAGTTAGTATCAGGTTCGCACCAGCTAGTTATCAGAATTTATTTTTTACTTCAATTTTTATTTTTACTTTGATGTCCCTTTAGAGTCTCTGTAGTATTTATATCACTTTTTTGCTAAATATGAATGAACTCTCTCTCTTTTTGGTCATGACTAAAATCAAAAATATAAAGAAAAACAATCTTTTTTATTAAAAAGAAATAGTTTTTGTCTGAAAAGGGGCCATATTGATACATTTTAAAATCAAGCATCTCTGTACAACAAATGATCATCCCAAATGTTCCTAAATGAAAACCTTGTACAAGTCAAAAATGTCATTTTCTCTTTTAGGTTTACATTGGTGTGTCTTTAAATATGAGCTTTCAGCAGTTTCCAGTCTTCTCACAGAAGATCAACCATTTGAGCAAAGTTTTATTAGAAATCTGTGCATTTGCTGGTTGTCTACACAAAGCCCCTTGAGTTAGTGCACTGTAAAAAGTGAAACATTGTGTTAATTAACAAAAGCTCTGCAATTTGTTACACTTCAAAATATTACTTTTTATCAAATTTAATTTTTAAGTTAAATAAACCATCAACTTAAATGTAAAAAATTATGGTATTTTTGAAAATGTTTCACTTTTTTCAGTGCAATGCCAAAACCTTACACTGTGTATTTCCTGTTATAGAAGCACCTCCACTAACCGACTAAAATTAAATCTTGTAATAAATAAGTAACATTTATTTTTTAAATGACAATCCTTTTATTTTTTAATAACCACAGTGGAGAGCTGAAAGAGTCGCAGCGATCTTTGGAGCCTCAGGTTGAAGACTTATTAGGATTGATTGAACCTGATCCAGGTAATCAGCAGCAAAACGTGCAGGTACGGTGGGAGATCTTGAAGGATTACAACTGACCGTAGATCATCATCATGGTGGACATTTGCATGATTTTGTGCACCTGTAAAGTGACTGTAACACCTGAATCAACGAAACTGAACACCTTTGGCAATATACCGTAATAATATAGATGTTTATATTGAATTCATCGTATAATATTTGGTTATATCATCTTGTAAAGAGTATAAAACACAGTTGGAGATGGTGGTAGAGAATAGGTAGCTTTTGTGATGCAAGGATCCGATTGGCTGACAGGGAGCGGCCTCGTCGTCGGGTTAAATGGAGTCAAAGTAACTGTCATAGGGCTCCACGACCTCCGGGGTCATCACTCTGCCCATGAAGAGGACCGAGCCTGAAAGACAAGTTTAGACATTGAAAACAGGTGTGAAGAGGCACCGAAAAATCTGTGTTTCTACGACCTAAAGCCGGCTCACCTGTTCTTCTGTTTCTGATGACAAAGAAGAACGGGTGATCGGCCATGACTTGTGGGTACAGCACCAAAGTCCTGGTCAGGGCAATCATTCCTATCAGAGGAAAAGCAAAAGAAAATCCTGATAAGTTCTTACGAGATGAGAAAAAGTAACTTTTTGTTAGGGTTTAGCAAAAATAAAGCACCTGAGCCGACAGCTCCCTCTGCCCCCTCCTCAGTCACCTCCAGGTAAGCTTTCTGCACGGCCTTCCCGATGTACAGGTCCTTACCGTCTGGGAAAAAGTACATCACTTTATGAAACAATACTTTATTTAAACAAATGACAGTTCCAAGAAATAGTATGTAGACCATTTGGGATTCTGCATTAATTTGTCATAAAAATGTTTTGATCTTGATCTAAGTCACATCACCTGATAAACATAGTCTGCTTGATAAAAACACATTTTATTGAGCAAAATGTGTAAACATTCACAGTACAAGGTCGAAAAAATGTATGAAAATATGTGTGAAAAATATTTTTTAATCAGAGGGTTTTGGAGTTCTTTTTGGACTTTTGGATAGTCAAAGCTGTGGCTTTTATTCTCATTTTATCCCAATTGGACCAACGGGTTTATATCCATGAGGGACAAATGCAAATTTAGAAGAATGGTGCGTTCATGTGGTGTTGGAATTATTGGAAAAAATGTCTGTCCAACACACAAGAACGTCAGAAAAACAACAAATGTCACAACACAACATATAAAAGTCTGTAGTGCATCATATATGGGATACATAGTTTGGCGGGCCAGATTACATGGTTGGGTGGACCGCATATTGGGGGCCCTAGTTTGCCCACCTCTGGTTTAAGTTGTCCTGCCTTATAAAAACACAACAGTTTTGAGTTTCAACAACATTGACACAAACCCTGCCTCACACAAAAGAGCTCTCAGAAGATCTACGATCTAGAATCGTTGAGTTACATAAAGCTGGAAAGGATTACAAAAGTATCTCTAAAACCCCTGGTGTCCATGTGTTCACGGTAAGACAGACCATCAAGACAGGTTTAGGTACTGAAATTCAGTTCCAATTAAGAACTGTTAAGACTCATGAGGTTCTATCAGAACCAAAAGAAGTTGCTGCATTCATTAGTTTTAGTGAAAGTCCATTTGTCTTAAGCGTCCGCTTCCAAAATGCTAAAGTCAAAGCACTTCCTGTTTCCTC
>NC_050524.1:27895861-27903886 GCF_002922805.2 Oryzias melastigma | reverse complement strand
TTGAGCAAAATGTGTAAACATTCAAAGTACAATGTCGAAAAAATATATGAAAATATGTGTGAAAAAATATTTTTTAATCAGTGTTTTGGAGTTCATTTTGGACTTTTGGATAGTCAAAGCTGTGGCTTTTATTCTCATTTTATCCCAGTTGGACCAACGGGTTTAAGTCCATGAGGGACAAATGCAAATTTAGAAGAATGCTGCGTTCATGGGGTGTTGGAATTATTGGAAAAATGTCTGTCCAACACACAAGAACGTCAGAAAAACAACAAATGTCACAACATGAACAAAACATTAAAACATTAACAAGGATTTCCATTATATTTGGTGGGCCAGATTACCGTATTTTCCGGACTATAAGTCGCGGTTTTTTTCATAGATTGAATGTCCCTGCGACTTATACTCCAGTGCGACTTATATACGAATTTTTAATGATGAGATATGGACCGTAAGTCTAGAGTGCCCTCTTACGGTGATCTATGCAATTACTTTATTTACTTTAGTTATTCAGACGTGACACAGAGGATGAAGAATTTAACGGATTTAGTAATATGGAGTGAGATTGCGTGCAATTAATTACAGTAAAGATACAAAGTTGATGAGTTCTTGAGGCTATAGTTAAATAAAACTGTTATGTTATATAAATGCTACACCTTTTCGTTTTTTTCACGATGCTAATATGTGAATATATGTTGACACATATTCAGACTGTTTTCTATTCACTTATGAATGTTATAACTTACCTTCCAGGATGATGTAATATCGTTTTTTTCAACCAGTTTGTAAAATAAATTACTTGAAAAAAATGCGACTTATACTCCAGTGCGACTTATGTATGGTTTTTTCTTCTTCATTATGCATTTTTTGGCCCCTGCGACTTATACTCCGGTGCGACTTATAGTCCGAAAAATACGGTACATGGTTGGGTGGGCCGCATATTGGGGGCCCTAGTTTGCCCAACTCTGGTTTAAGTTGTCTTGCCTTATAAAAACACACAACAGTTTTGAGTTTCGTCAACATTGCCTCACACAAAAGAGCTCTCAGAAGATCAAGAATTGTTGAGTTACATAAAGCTGGAAAGGATTACAAAAGTATCTCTAAAACCCCTGGTGTCCATGTGTTCACGGTAAGACAGACCATCAAGACAGGTTTAGGTACTGAAATTCAGTTCCAATTAGGAACTGTTAAGACTCATGAGGTTCTATCAGAACCAAAAGAAGTTGCTGCATTCATTAGTTTCAGTGAAAGTCCATTTGTCTTAAGCGTCCGCTTCCAAAATGCTAAAGTCAAAGCACTTCCTGTTTCCTCCTGATTGGAATAAGTGACATAGTGCAACAAAAGAACCGCTTAATAAAACCCAATTGTGCCCAACTCTATCTACAGAGAAATTCATGCAAAAATCCAATTTATCCCAGTTGATTCACATTTTTTTTTCTTGCAACTGTACAAAGAAATGCCTTTTTATGTCTTGACCAGAAAAAAAAAAGATTTTGTTTTTGACGATTTCCTGATGCAGAGCCGTCACAGTATGTTTGCTACTGTACTACATCGACATGCACTCTACAACAACATGGGAATTAAAGATCCTCATTGCTGCACTTTGTCTATTACAGCTGTGTACAAGATTAGATCTGCCTCCGAGCGAGAGGATTGATTCAAATAGATGAATGTCAGACGAAAAGCTGTTAGTTTGCAGAAAGATCCACAAATCCAAACATGGATCTCATTGAACAGAACAGTCTCAGAACAAATCTGCTTAAACAGAGCATGTTGCTCTGTCTTCTCGACCTATTGGAGTTTGTCAAGTGTTAGAGCAGATGTATCAATGTTTTGCACTGCTTATATATATATATATTTAAAGAGAACCATCTTAACCTGCATTATTTTGGTGAAATCTTATTTTTTGTAAACACTTTTTTCTTTGGATTATAATTATTCCATTTTTATTTTTGTCTGCACTGTATTCCCACAGTTCTCAGGTGTCTTTCTTTGGATCTATTTTTAAAGGATGATGTGACAGCTCCGACCTGCCCACACAGTGCCAGTTACCTTGGTTACCTCAGAAGGTACTGAAAGCTACTTCTTGCTGCCAAGATGAGAATTAAGTGCTGTACAGGTTTATTTGTTTCCATTTGTACATGCTTTTATTTTTGTATTATCTGCCAAACTTCTCTGCTTGAGTTAGGACCTGTGTCACCTGTCATGGTGGAGAGATCAGCCTCAGTGGTGAAAATACTCTTGATTCCCAGCTCCTGGAGAGTGTCCTTCAGATCAATCTTCTGGTCCACCTTAAACCTTAAGGAGGATTGTGTAATTGAGACATAGCAGGGATATGTGATTTTAGATCATGAAAAACATTTAACTTTGCTCCAATTAATTAAAGGTCACAACCAACACGAATGCAGACAGCGTTAAGGCGTTGCTCAATGGATTTCTCTTGAAGCGAAAAGATGTCTTAAATGTTCAAAGCAGAATGCAAACAAGGATAAACATTTATTAATCTCATTAAAAAACTATTTTTTAAACTTTAAAACCGTAACTTTTTAATTATGAACTAGATATATAGCTTTACCTACGATAATGCTAATGTGAATGCTGTAAGCTGAATGTGGCCGCTAAAGATGCTAGTGCTGATAGCTGAAGATGCTGAAGCTGATAGCCAGCTAAAATATCAGCTAGATACCAAATCAGCCTAAAAAAACGAAAATAAATAAATAAATAAATAAATAAATAAAAACTCGACAACTAGCTGTTAGTCAAAACAGCTAGCATCTAACTGCAATATCAGAAAAACTTCAAAATTGCCTTAAAAAATCTTAGTAAATGCCAAAATAGTCCACAAAGCTAGCAGAATGCCAATTTTTAAAAAGTTGAAACCATTACTTTTTGACATAATTATAAAAAGGAAGGAATATTTTTCCAGGAAAAAAATCAACTTAAACATGAAATAACTTTCAATATTTTACTCTCTATAAAAACACATTTCGCCAAAATTATACAAGTTAGAAAAAAGGACAAGATTACATCGGCCCATTAATAACAATAAAATAAAATGATCTGGAGGGCCCCAGGCCTCGACTTTGACACATGATGTAAAGAAATGTAGAAATCTAAACATATAATCTCTTTTGCTATAGTTCCAACAGTTAACTCAGTAGAGACTGGGTCACTGCATTAGTTATCTTTTGTTTGGTTGAACTAATTATTTCTCTTCTGTCTTCTTAGAAATCAACCTGAAAAAAGAGGCCTCCCTTGTAAATGTGTTGCTCCCTCAGTTTGCCAAATTTCCCTAAATCTGAGAGAACGAATCCCCAAAAATTATCAGTTTATTCGAAAGGCTGGAAGCGAAAACATCTGCTTTTGGACTTTTAAGGGGTTTGGTTAACTTCCCTCTTCCTGCATGGAAATCTCCCAGGAGTGACTGCAAGCTGCTGTGTGTTTGTGCGCGTGATTGAAGACGAGTTACACCTGGCTGCTGCTGCACGCCAACCTTTCATCAATGAATAATCAGGCCCCCTGAAAGCTTCTGCAACACTGTCAGCAGCTACTGCAGTAGTGCAAGAACGGCTAAATCTCTCATTGCCTCAAAGTTCTTAAATCGCTAGTTCATCTGTTTCTCCTAAAGTCAGCGTACACGGATTTGTTTACTGTGTTTTAGCATCAAGGATTGATCCGGTTCCGCACATTCTCTGGAACATCAAAGTCTGCCTGCTTTACTATTAAGCTACAGACACACCTGGCATGTGGCGCCCTAAACGCAGGTTCTCGAATGTGTATTTAGCCCACACACTAGACCAGACACTGTTTACACTGGACAAGCAGGGAGGGGCTTCTTTTTCTACTGTCTGCCAGCGCATGTCCGCCATCTACAGTTGGAAGAGGTTTGGTGCGAAAAGTTAAAGTGGTGAAAGTATGGCGAATCTTGCTCCAGCCTTTTTCTTTCACAGCTGTATTCTGATGCATGAAAGACTTGGGTTATGTCCAAATTCCCCCCCAATCCCAAACTACTAAAAAAACTAGAGTTTTGGCTTTAGACCAGGGATGTCAAACTCAATCGCACAAGAGGCCAAAATCCAAAACACACCTTAAGTTGCAGGCCGAAAAGGATAAAAATGTATTGAACACACTAAAACTAAATTTTTAAAACTTTAAAACCGTGAATTTTTTTACATAATTATGAATTAGATATATAGCATTACCTGGGATAATGCTAGTGTGAATGCTGTAAGCTGAATTCGGCCCCTAAAGATGCAAGTGCTGATAGCTGAAGATGCTGAAATTGATAGACAACAAAACTGAAGCTGATAGCTGAAAACACTGAAGCTGATAGCCAGCTAAAATATTAGCTAAATGACAAGACAAATTAGCCTAAAAAAACAAAAAGTCAACCAAAACAGCTAACATGTAGCTGAAAAAATATTTTAACTTCAAAATATACAAAAAAACTGAAAAAAGCCTTAATTAGCCAAAACAACTAGCATGTAAATGTTAGCTAAACTGCAACAGAGCCTTAAAGACTTTAAAAAAGCCTAAATTAGCCAAAATAGCTAGCATGTGGCTGAAATATTAGATAAACTCCAAAACAGCCTAAAAAACAAAAACTACAAAACTAGCCAAAACAGCAAGCATGTAACTAAAATATGAGCAAAATTCTAAAACAACCTAAAAACTAACAAAAAAGCCTAAATTAGCTAAAACAGCTAGCATGTAGCTGAAATATTAGAAAAACTTCAAAATAGCCTAAAAAAATCTTGGCAAATTAAAAAAAATAGTCCAGGGAAATAGCAGAATGCTAATTTTAAAACTTTAAAACCTCAACTTTTAAACATGATTATGAATAGTTAAAGAGGCAGGAATATTATTCCAGAATAAATCAACTTAGCCTTGAAAAACTTCAAAATGTGACTCTCCATAAAAATGTATATATATATATATATATATGTACATACACATACACATTTTGGTTGCTGGAATCAAGCTAAAAGATTTGATGTTTGTGAGTATAAACTCTATATGATGCTTACAAATCTCAAAAAAGAGCAATTTAGTCGTACTTGTACTGATACTTGTTGCGATGACAAATGCAATTCAATCCAATGGCTGTAGTGTTTTAACTGTGATCTGTGTTTTATGATCAAAACAATGTGCTTGTTTGTCTTATCTGATAATTTCCTGATTAATCAAAAGCACAGAAGACACATTTCTGCCTAGAATATGTTCAAAAATTATTTTTGTGTCCATGATCTTAAGTAATGCAAAAACCAAAACCTAAACTTTTACATTTTAGAAGTATTTTGGAGTCATTTAAGAGGCAGAAACAGTCATTCATAATCAGTAAATGAATCCATCATCATGGTTTATACAGATTAATAATATCTATAGGTCTTTTTTCACTTTTACCAAATACATTTAAGGATACAAGCTGTATCATTCTTTTCAGAGTAAAAAATAAAGTATTAGGCAAAGCGGTTTGAATGCGTCTCCTCCCACCTGGGTAAGTAGACTTCCACCTTCTGCAGCTTGACATTGTTGGCCCACTCCTCCAACAGAGGAGCCTTGATGATGGGCTCCAGCGAGGCCAGCGGCACCTCCTGGCGTGGCAGCACGATCATCATGGACATGTCCTCGCCTTCATACGGCATCTCCAAGACCTGGTACACACCTCCAGCTTCCTGTGAGCCATCGCTGAACTCACCTTAGAGAGAACACATGTGCACGACTGCGTTAAAACGTGCACAAATGGAGGCACATTTTTTTAGTTAGTGATTTGCTTAATTTAATGAACTAATAACCTGATCATTTTGGCTTAACTTTAAAGGTACAAAAAGTACTAACTTTGTGTAAAATCCACATTCCAGCTGTTTTTAGGTCTGAAAATTTTATAAAAACCGCTTAGTAAGCATTCACACTATAGTGAATCTCCTGCTCCTTTACGCACGAATTTCAGCACATAAAAACTTAGCAATCTTGGTATTAAAATGTTCGGTTCGTTCAGGACATTGCTGCTTGTATTTTTGGTATTCATAAACTTTATCTCTTCCTGGAGGGAGCTGTTGGTAATGAACTTACGTCAGCACGTTTCCAACCGCTCGTTTTCATGGGTATGGGAGGGGCTGCTGCAGACAGTGCAATTTAGAGGATTACTCTTAAACGGATCAAAATACCGTTTTGGGGTTCTTTATAGTGAGGAATGAACAGTAAAATGCATTTAAAACCTCAAAAAGTGGAATTTTCATGGTAGGGCCCCTTTAAAAAAATGCAAGTTTTGTCGAAATTGTGGCGTTTCCATTAAGTGAATTTATCATTGAAAATCCAATTTGCTAAATTTTAGAGTTAATGGAAATGCAGCTAATAACAAGAAAACTGAAATGACTTCAAACCTTCTTCCTGTACAGTGTTAACTGTGTCAATCATAATTCATAGAGCTCTGACTGATGTGTTTTGGTCTTTGAAACAGCATCAGTTGTGAATCGACCTTCTATTTTTTTAAGAAACATAATTCAATTCAATTTGTTGTCAAGTTTCTCTGCTATATTTAAACCACATAACACTGAATTCATATTCCATGAAAAGATGAATGACTGAAACTGCTTTACCAGAACAAAGGATTGTTCTGAAATAGTGGGTAATAAAGGATAAGTGACCAGAAAAAGACGGACCGTTTAGCACAACTGAGAACTGTTGTGTTTGCTGAAAAAATGAAAAGTAGAGGAAGCTCGACAGGCTGCCTTTTAGCGAAGCATGACTGTGCTTCAGGAATCACAGAGGAGAAGCATCCTCCCCCCCAAGGACCTGTCCCTGTTTCGCAGTTCTCAAACACAAAAGTCCACACATGCACAGACGCACACACGTCTCAGTCCTTGTGCGTGAATCATATTTATGTGAGTGTAACTTAAAATAAACCATTATTTCACAAAAACCTTTACATTAAAACTTAAAAAATAGCTTTGAAACGATTTACTTTAACTTTTCAACCGTAAAAGCGGCCGCTTTTCTCCTTCAGAATCTACTAGAATTACGTTGATCGTGTTAACAATTAAAAAATTACAGTATATTAAAGATTTTGTGTTTAAGCGTCAACGGCGACGCCTCAGGTTAAATAGAATGTACAAACTGACCATAGTAGAAGTCTCCCTGCTGATACATCATGAGGGTCTGAACTTCAGAGCCGTCGTCTCTGCTGAAGGAGAAGGTCCTGGTGTTCTCCGGTCTGAACTGGTTCTTCCATGAGCCCCGAAAGTAAACAGCGTTCACCAGCGTCAGGCGCGTCACGCTGCTGAAGTCCCCAGCTGACAGCAGAGACCGGATTTTACCTGTAAGGTGAGACGGTTAGTGAGTTCATTGGTTTCCTGCTCTCCTTTAGGCCATGTGACACAGCCACTATATATACTTTATATATAAAAATATGGAGCTACATTGGGACCAACAACTTGAAAAAATATTTGTGTTTGCCTAAAAAGATTAAAATTTTCCAAACTTTCTGCTATTCTAATATAAACTAAAAGAGTAACCAAACAGGGAAGTTGGAGGCTGACTCCACCCACAGCCAAAATTTGAAATCCAGTCATACGGGTGGGGCTTGGGGACAGGAATGCTACCTTAACTGGAGATCATGACGTCAGACTTCTGAAACTTACATGGTTTGACCAATCACAGAATTCCAATGTAATACATTGTTTCAACCTGTAGAGGGCAGCACGCTGAGAGTTTTTGACTGTATTTTCAAGAATTAAACAAGTTTATTTTAATTTGTCAAAAATTTGGCAATGACCAACAGATAGCACTTTTAAAGTCCCATTTATAGAGGTCAACAGACAAAAAAAGTTGATTTAGGGTTTGGTTACCCTTTAACTATTTTCAGTTTCAAATGTTTTTAGATTTCAAATAAAAAAAATTCAATTCCCAAACTTTTTTTTTCAGTTTCAAATCTTTCATTTGGTTTTGAATCTGAAAATTTCAAAACTTATGGCCCTGTTGTGGCCCGTTGGGGCGGGGCTAACACATTTTCAACACGGCTAACACATT
>NC_050524.1:27882719-27895708 GCF_002922805.2 Oryzias melastigma | reverse complement strand
AACAGCGACCCTAAAATCGTGAGACGATCTGAACCGTGAGTTTTGTAATACGTTACACCCCTAGTCTATATATATATATATAAAGTTACATGCATGAAAAGTCATGAGACATTTGTGGAACAGTCGTAGAAAGCAACAAATTTGCGTATCATAAAAATCACGCACAATTGCATAGGATTTATGTAATAAGTAAGGGATAATACCCGACGAAGTGTGCGTTATGAGAAATTAACGCACGACGCGGAGGCCTAAACCGTCCGACGCGAAGCGGAGGACGGTTGCCTCCGTGAAGTGCGTTAATTTCTCATAACGCACTCTTCGGAGGGTATTATCCCGCTTATACCATGGTCTTTACAAAATAAATAAACATTTAATCAATATTTAGTACTTTATTCTTGTTATTTCTTTGGTTTAGCTCATTTTTTCACACAAAGCGGACTATTTGATCATCCGTGATGCGGTTTGTTGTCACGGTGACATGGAACACGGCATGAAGCCGGAAGCCGTTACAGACCTCAGCTGCAGCGGTAAAGTGTCGCTGTTTTGAAAGAAAGACCCGGACAAATTAGGATATTTTTCTTCTTTTTCTGACGTTAATCCTTCAGTGAGCAGCTAGAACATATTCAGCTTCTGTCTGTGTTTCATTTCACGGCAGGTTCGTTCTTCTGAGCTGCTCTAAAATGAGAAACTCCCTCTTGTGGTGAAACAGAAGACTACACCTTTCATGTCGAGTGGTGTTTTATTAGAAGGAGAATAACCAATTTGTCAATATTAATTTACCTTACAAAAGGAGAGGAATATAAATGCTGGTCGCTACAATAAGTTGAATAAAGCATCAGTTCAGAGAGAAAGTTCATCCATTACTGCTTGTTTTGTCCAGACGATGAAGGAAAAATGTGTTTTAAAGAAGCCTGCGCAGTGATATCGAACGTTTGGTCTGTGTGACCGGAACTTCTTTTTTAGGTGTGCGTTATTACTGTGCATTATCACTTTTTAATGCACACCCAGCAGCCAATCAGAATCGAGTATTCACCCAGACCATGGTATAATTGCATATAAACTACGCAAAATACGCACAAACTGCGCGATTCTCACATTATCAAAAATTTCAAACATGTCAAAACCGAATTTATGTAATGAACCCCCAATGGACATCTGAGCACCTTGACTAACCTAAGAAACACTTAAGAATTACGTATATCACGCATGTATCACAAAATACCAACATTTCAAATGTGGAAAATGCGAAGAAAGTACATAGTGGCTGTGTGACATGACCTTTACATTTGCCCTTTCTGTGACTCACTCTCTGTGTGGTTTGCCACCCAGTTGTTGATCTGCTCAGCAACGGCTGAGGACTCGCTGAAGTCCACCGTCTCCGCTTCGGCGCGGAAGTATTTCTTCATCAGGTGCAGAAACTCCGGGTTAAAGGTGACGCCTTCCTGCAGGAAGAGGCTGTTTGCGAATCGGATCACGTGGTGGGCGTCTTCATCCAGAAGAGCGGCTGTGAGGTTCTGGAGCAAAGAGAACTCCACGCCTGAAGAACAGCAGAACATTCATTCAGATAATAACCCCAAAATAAACAAGTGCAAAGACTGTGTTTCTTTACTTTTCCATTAAAATAAGAAGAATATTTAGACATTTATTTTATATTTAGTTACATTTACAAAATAGTAATAAAAGTAAGAGCTAAAGTATTACAACTTATTCATTGAAATTAGTGTTTTTTCTGGTTAATGATTATTTCTTAATTATTATGTGGAAAAAATATATTTTTACCATCTTATTTTTTGAGATGAAAAAACATTTTTTTATTGTTTTTACACATTTTTTTAATATAAAAAGGCCAAAGGACGGAAAAAAAACCCTCAAAAATGAGCTATGTAGTTAGATCCAACTGTATTCAGGGATCTTGTCTTTGCTTCCTTATCCTTTCCCACACTCAGATCTCTGTGTTCGCCTACCAGGAAGCAGGCTGCTGAATCCCACCGTCTGCCGTATCTCTTCCAGTGAAGCCCCTCCGGCCCCCAGCTCCACCATGCCCAGGGAAACCGCCACACTCAGAGGCGAAAAAATGATGTTTTCCTGCCCCCCCTCCGCCTGCAGTTGGTGGTACAGTCTGAAGGAGAACTCTGATGTAGTGTCCTCTGGAATGTCCGCCGCCCGGCAACCGTAGCCCGGCAACAGGATGGAGAGGAGGAGAAGCGGGGCCAAAACGTCTAACCTCAACATTTTGCTGAAATTAAAAAGAAAAAGGAAAAGAGGAAACTATATAAAGAAAATAGAGAAAAGTTGGAAAGATGGATATATGACGTGGAGGCTTCAGGGAAGTGAGAGATGTGAGGAGGGGGATGGGCAGCCAAAGAGATGAAGATGACAGGAAAACAGATGGATGAAGAGAAGGCCAAATGATGGGAAAAGATGTGTAGAGAGAAGAGGGAAAAAGAACAAAGAGGGGGATTTTAGGCAAAAGAAAGAGGCAGGATAAAGGTGATACACAGAAGATTGTAGGGCTGAAAGAAACTGAGAAATGATGAAAAGAAAGTTACATCAAATCATCAATTGTTTCACAAATTCCGTTTTTAAGGATAAAAATGAAGGGACAACTAATTCATGCATTTCTCTAAAACCTTTTTAAAACTCTGCTTTAAACTTTTATCTCTCTGCTTCAAAAGAAATTCATTTTAAGAAGATTCTACATGTTACAGATACTAGCTTTGTCCTGATAAAACTATCTTTTACATGTTTTACATCTAGCTGTTCCATGCCTCATTCTTACCCAACAATGAACCTGCACACACTGAAACCTGTCACTGCTGCTGTTGCCAAGCAACATTGTTTTTTTTTTGTTTTTTGATGGCCAAACAGAAACTAAAAGGAAAACAGTGACATACGGCACAGATACGTAAAAAGACGTTGATGAATGAGAAAGCCCACATGTTTGTTTTGCTGTTTGTTTTTTGTTCCACTGTGCTGCTGGTATTACAGCCTGTAAAAGGATCCAATTAGCGGTCCCACAGAGCGCTGGAATCTGCTGGCTAATGCCATGTGTGAGATGGCAGGTGACTGTACTGTGGACAACAATGAGCAGCGGCCAGAAAAAAAAAAAAAAAATAAGCGTGCTGTCATTTTCCACACTCTGCTGTGCGAAAAACCAAAATCTCTTCCCAAACAGAAAGAGTTCAGCATTTTTAGGGGATGTATCATTTCCAAAAAAATAAATAATTTCTCTTACTGTCATAATTTCCTATAAAAAAAGCTTTTCATTAAGATCCATTGAATGTGTGTTTTTAACACCTGGTACAGATTATTTCAGTGAGTTACAGACACAACGATTAAAAACACATCAGTGGTTTATACTTGGAATACACTGAACATACGCTACACTCATCAGAGTGTCTTATTTATCTGACCATGAGGCGCACCAGATTATAGGGGACAATAAACGAAACAACTCACTCATAAAATATGTTATGACTACACTACCCACAATACCTAGATGAGCCCAGAGGCAGGTGATTGGTCAGAGCAGGTGATGGGAAGTTTTGCTAGTAAACTATGTTTGTTCAGCTCTCTTATCTACAATGATCAGAAAACAACATGACAGAGAAGTCAAACTTTATTTGCAATAACATTTGTTTAGTTACATAACACATGTAGTTCACTTTCGGCTTATGCCTTTTGGGGTCGCCACCGCGTAACAGCACCCACTGTTTCGCATCAGTGATTTGGCAGAGTTTTTACGCCGAATGCCCTTCCTGATACAACCCTGTACTTGAGGGGCACAGGGGTCCCAGTTAGACTGCAGCGTCAAGGGTCTTGCCTAAGGACCCAATCTGGATGGGGATCAGTGGACAACCCTGGGAATCAAAGCCAGGGCTCTTGCCTGTCAGCCCTTCACCTAGCCCACTGAGCCACCCAGCCGCCTAGTGACATAACACATACAATACAACACAAGGTTTCCACTTTTTTAGATCATGAAGTAACAGTACAGTATGTATTACTCTTGCAGACTACTGACTACCACAACGTACTCATTACGCTGCAGTAATCCATCAAGCGGTGCAGCATTGTAGTTTAAGACCCAATCCGAATTCATCCCTTCTCCCTTCCCCTTCATTTGGCCCTCCAAACGGAGGGTTATGAAAAAATTGTGTCTAATATTTCAGAAGTCACTTTCGTTTGTTGACGTCATCAATAATGGCCGGTCTGTTAGCATTAGCACAGAGTTTCTCAGCACGACCTACAGCAAGAACTACAATTTGCTTTAAGCCTTAAAGCCATCAGGGTGTGAATGTGGATGTGAATGGATGAATGGGACTGTGACTGTAAAGCGCTTTGGGCCTTCTAATAAGAAAACAAATCTATACATGGTATTGTTGGACCCAGAATAAAATGTGGTAAAAACTTCAACAGCTATTTTTACAGATTTTATAAAACTGGAGGCATCAGTTACCATGTTGTCAGATATGTCTGGATGTCCTTAAATGTCCAGCTGCTAGTCAGATGTGGGAGAAAGAAGTAAAAACAGCACAACCGAGAGAAAGTAGATGGTGCCTTCCAGGCATGTAAACACAGGTAGTGTTTCTGACCTTCTGAGCTGTGGGAGCTGAACTTTTAAAGACAGCCGGCCCTGTTTTCTGTAAGAAAAGACCCAGTGAGCAAAAGCACTAACAGAGCTCCACATTTCCATGTGCAGGCAAGTGTGGACGGACTGCAGCATCATGGCCGACTGGCTTTTACTTGTAATGGAGACACCTTTCTGACCTTTGTATTGGTGGTGCAATGCTTACAAGAGGGCAGTTTATAACTATGTGAAAAACCTCAGGTCTGCTCAGTTCAGGTGTTCTTCCCAAAACACCTTACAGGTACCCAGCCATGAAATAGCCTTAAAGGACAGAACTTGTCAAAAAAATCTCTTGTCATTGAAGTCACGTCATTTTTAATCCCAACAGTGTGATTGCTTTAAACTCATTGGCCTCAAAGGGCAGCCTTTCATAGTCTTAATTGCGAAACTCAGCAGATTAGCAGTTGACATTTTGCTAGTTAAAACATGATGTCATCCAATGCCGGTACACACAGATAATCCTTGCTGCCATTTAAACTGGACACCTTGAGACAGTCAGCATTAGAGGCCCCTTCATTTACTCACCAAGTTCAAACTCTTTCATGTTTCACACAGGTTTACCAAGGCAGCGTTACTGTGGCAACAATGATAGTTGGGATATCTATCAGACACTCTGTACCCATCATTACTGAACCCTTGTGCTACCCACGTTGGGGTGGGGTCGTCTAGATCCCACAAGAGATCACACTAAACTTTTTTTTCCAATGATTTTCGATAGACATGAAATCCTGTCCACTTTTGTCATGGGAGTAACATAAAGACGGGTCACGTGGACCCCATAAGATAGCACTAGGGTAGGAAATTAACCCTGCAAAGCTTTTAAAAATTTAAAAGGACAAAAACAATCTGACTTTTGCTAGTAGTGTTTCACACTAGGTCTACACAATAAATTGAAAATGTGTTGACATCGCTATATTAGCTCACGCAATATAAAAATCGCAAAAGAAGCCACGATAAATGGATAACTTAAAAGACCCACCCCAACGAAGTGTTTTTAACAAGTTCTTGCAGCATTATACATGTCCTCCAGCATGAGAAAAAAGAAATTAAAGACTAAAACTGTTTGAAAAATGTTCATGGTTGTAACGTACAAACTAGATTCGGTGGGCCACAAGCTACCTACTCTGCTCCATTCCGATGCATCTACTTGCAGACAAATAGATCTGTTTGATTTCCTCGTCCGAACTACTGTTGCTCTGCAGAAACTATATCCTAGAAAGCGAAAAAGACTTTATTTTAGTCTAAAAATGGCATAATCATAATTAAAAGACCACTTTTAATTTTGTAATAAACATTAAGCATTATGTTTTTAAAAAAGCCCAAGCACACACTACCAACAGTATGGACTACCCAAAAGTAAGGGTGTGTATTGGCAAGAATCTGGTGATACAATACATATTGCGATACATGTCTCACGATACGATACATATCACGACATATTCGGAGACTGTCCCAAAACAATTTTTCACTTTTGCTTAAAGAGCAAATCAACGAAGCTGGTTCTCTCAAGATCTTATTGTTCTGGTCCAGTGTAGAGCTTCTCAATGTGTGTTGTGCTGCCAACTAGTGGTCGGGAGTTAATGTGGAAAGCAAAAGTAAAACTGTAAAGGATGCTCACAAACAGCTAATTAAATATCTTCTTGTTAGCATTTTAAATTGATACAAGTATCACCAAATGCAATATCGCGATATATCACAGTATTGATATTCCCCTGCAACCCGACTAGAAAGGTAATTGTTCTTTGGTGTTTTTCCCCAATCCAATCATTTTTTTCTGTCTCCTACTGAGATAACTTGCAGTAATTTATGTTGACTTTAATAAAATAAAACTGTTGTAGTGAAATTGAAATGACTAGTTAGCTTTTTTTTCTTTGCTTGTTTGCTATTTTTTATGTGTTTCAAGTCATATTGTCCTCGTAATATTGCTCACAAATATTATATATTACACGTTTTCCTCTTCACCCTACTTCCCACAGCACTAGAGGAAGGTATCTCACAAGTCAGAACCCTACATCCTTTGATCTCTCACGGAAAATGAGAGGATGAAAGAATCCTTCGACAGCATCTTCATTTTCAGGCCAAGAGCAAACTTCTTCACCACGCCTCTCACACTCTTAGCACTTTCTAAAGTGCAGACGCTTCGACAAATTCGGTGAAAATGCTAACATCCTCCTTCACCACGGTCTTTTCCTCTGAGAAAACCCTGCAGGGACAGATGTTTATGATAATATCTGGCCTTGGACTTCTTTTTTTTGTGCAAACGGGTGCTCTTACAGAAGGAAGAAAATCTTGGCATGACTGTGAATGCGTTTGACTTATCAGGGGCTTTGCGGCACAGGGATAATGGATTCTGATTATCATTCATGAGTTTTTCCTTAGAAGTACTATAGAGGCCACTCTTAATTTGGATTTGAACTGAGTCAAATATGAAAGGAACACAGGCACATCCCTACTGAAGATGATTAAACTTGCATAAAACCTACATTATCGGCCTTAAATCACTCCTGTCTCTGAGTGCGGTTAAAGCTCTCTGCAGTCACACTCGTCTCTTGCAAGGATCCGGCTGGTAATTAGCAGCACCTTTTTATTTTCATAAGCTTTTAAGTCATTCCCCATTAAAGACTTATGTTCACCAGTCATGTCGTAACAGTGAACAATCACTCATTTGCAGCTGCCACATGCTTTCTGTTCGCAGACCATGTGGAGAATACAGATACAGACACAAATATATTCCTATAGCAAACTTAAACGGCATTGGACAACAGGTAAAAAATGAAGAATTGAGCTGAAAGAGCACAATGAAATGGAAGTAATTCATTCATCTTTTACAGCTAAATTTCCTTATTCTATATATGTATTATTTATTTTATGATTACAATCTCATCATATCAAATCCGGCACTCCGGGTAGTTATATCCGGCCCTCCAGATCATTTTATTTTATTGTTATTAATGGCCCGATGTTATCTTGCGCTTATTTCTAACTTGTATAATTTTGACAAATTATATTTTTATGGAGAATAAAATATTGAAAGTTATTTAAGGTTTAACTTGATTTATTTTGGAATAATATTCCTGCCTTTTATTAATAATAATTCATAATTTTGGTAAAAAGTTACAGTTTAAAAGTTGGCATTCTGCTAGCTTTTTGGACTATTTTGCATTTACTAAGATTTTTTTAAGGCTATTTTTTAGTTTAGCTAATATTTCAGCTACATGCTAGCTGTTTTGACTAATTTTGGCTTTTTTAAGCTGTTTTAGAATTTGGTTAATATTTTAGCTACATGCTAGCTGTTTTGGCTAATTTAGGGTTTTTCCGTTTTTTAGGCGGTTTTGGAATTTAGCTAATATTTCGGCTACATGCTAGCTGTTTTGACTAATTTTGACTTTTTTATAGCCGTTTTAGATTTTTGGCTAATATTTTAGCTACATGCTAGCTGTTTTGGTTAATTTAAGGTTTTTCCGTTTTTTTAGGCTGTATTGGAGTTTAGCTAATATTTCGGCTACATGCTAGTTTTTTTTTATTATTTGTTTGTGTTTGCTAATTTGGCAGTTAGCTAATATTTCAGCTGGCTATCAGCTTTAGCGTTTTCAGCTTCAGTGTTTTAAGCAGTCAGCTTCAACAGTTTTAGCTATCAATTTCAGCATCATCAGTTATCAGCACTAGCATCTTCAGCGGCCAAATTCAGCTTACAGCATTCACACTAGCATTATCCCGGGTAATGCTAAATATCTAGTTCATAATTACATCAAAAAGTTACAGTTTTAAAGTTTTAAAAAAATTAGTTATAGTGTGTTTAATAAATATTTATCCTGTTTGGCCCACAACCTAAAGTGTTTTGGATTTTGGCCCCTGTGTGATTGAGTTTGACACCCCTGTTTTAAAGTAACATATTTAATTGTTAACTTAAAACAGTCTGAAAAAAAAGTTAATTTCTTTTAGTTTCTTGATTTATCCAGACTTTAAAATGGACTCATAATTAGCTGTCGCACTATTCTTTAGAAATAAATAAAACAATAGGTCTTTTACTCCCAGACTAAACACAGACAACAGTAGAAAGCATGGTGGGGCTCAGTTTAAAGCTAAAACAAAAATGTTCATCATGAGGAGTTTATAGGAAGCAGGGAAATAATTATTTTGTTTGAAAATGGAAAAAAAAGTAAAGTATGTGTATTTTGTGTACCGAGTATAGTATCATTACAGCTTTCTAAATAAAATACTTGACTTTTGTTTTAATCGGTTTAGCAAATGTCCCAGCAGGTAACAAACATGACCCCCCAGCTCAACACAGAAACTCCCCGACTAAAGTTCAAACAGGGACACTTGACTCTCGCCATTTATAAACGTAGGAAATATTTCATTCTAGAAACTATGAGCATAAATCAGTTTGTTTGTATTTCCTTTTTATTTATTTTTTTAGTCATGTTTCTTTTTTCCCCTTTCTTTCCATGGCTTTTCTTTGTGATTTTCTCCACACTCATGCTTTTATAGCAAAATATTTTTAAAAAGCTGTTTTTTTTTGTTGCTGCATTGGCGTAAAAATAATAAGAAACATACAGCTTTGATTGGGGAATAAAGGTTTCATTTATTCAGAAAAAAATGACTGAAGTAAAAATAGGAGTATTTCATGTGTTATTTGGGAAAATATTTAGCATCATCCCTGACATTTTTAGTCTAAGCAGTAAAAAAATACCAGAGTTAACTTGTGCACAAGTGCATGATCTGAAACTAATTAGCAAAATGCAATGAATGCAGTTCTCTGGAGAATGCACACACACTTACACACAATCATGGTCTCAACCTGAAGGCAGTCGGGAACAGAAAGAGCAAGCTATCGACAGAGATTAAGAGATTTGGCTGCATATGGGATTAATTCATTGGGATTATGATTTAAAAGGTTGGGCAGACTCTAATGGAAACCATAAGTCTAAATAAGGATTTAAGAGATTTCTGTGTGTGTGTGTGTGTGTGTGTGACAGAGATTAAAAGATGAGAAGAAAATTGAGATGATGAGATTTTTTGGAAGATGCCAAACGGTACAAAAATATAAAAAATAAAAAAAAAAAGTATTTATCATTAATTATTTGTAAAACGTGTTTGACACTTGTCAATAAATCAAAAATGCAGATTTAATCATGAAAAAGTGTTAAATAAGTAAAAGTGTTGGTGTGCACAGCTGTTTGTGCATAATACCCATATCCCAGCTCTAAATTCGTGTAATTATATAAGGAAGATTAAGGTAGAGCCGGGCCTCACATTCCCCTAATGCCTTCATGTCAAGGACAGGACTCGGTGAAAAACAACAGAAGCATCAACAATTCACGATCAGAATCAAACAGCGGCGGGTGGTGAGCACACATGGGCTTTCAACGCAGGCATTTAACGTGATTGCCGCTCTTCATCCCCACTTGTTACCTCCATCGCTGCCCACACATGTTGATTACAATATCCTAATCTCTTAATTGTAATTCATTAAAAGCCCTGTCACACCTACACGTCCATACACCTTAGTAGAATTCTATTTCTCGGATTTCCGCAGAGGAATTTTTTTTTTTTTCTTTTTCTCTGGATGAATAAAAACATAAAATCTTAATCATATAAATGTATAAAACGTTTCTTACTGATGAGGGCGAAAGGTAAAGCTGCACGGGTGGATGAAGAATTCTCTCTGCTTCTCCCATCCGCAGTTTGCTGCTTAATTTACCGCAGACCACGCCCTCTTCGCTGTGATTGGTCGAATCGAAAGGAATCAAAGAGTACAGATAGGAGGTGAGATGACTCACTGCTGCGTTGCTCCGCTTCGTTTTCTTTCTTTTCGGTTTACCTTCACCTCAGAGTTTAACAGAAAACATTTCGACACTTTTGAGAAACGAAGTTATATTTACGAAATGAGGAAACACGGTTAAAGAAGATTTTTATCGCTGTTGGAATCGTAACTTAAAGGTAGGATCAGTTTGTGTTGTCCTGTAGCCCTTTATGCTAGCAAAAGTTTCTGCCATTTGAGGCTCTTTTGTGGCTCTCTGGCTGAATAAAAATAAAATAATACCGGTAGAATTTATTTTTTTAAAGTGTTACTTAATTTGCCTTGATTTAGATTAGATTAGTGTTTTTTTATGTGAGCATGAGGTGCACCTAGAAGTAATATACATTGTAAAGGGTTATGTTCCTGCTGACATCAAGAGGCCTTATTCATCCTCCTTCAGAGTATACAGGTTTAGTAAAAAATCTGATCCTTTCTGATTTAAGTACACGTTACCTTGTGTTACACAAAAATGGTTAGTTATATTGACATTGTTTATGACTTTTCATGGGACTACATTAACTACACTATGATCTTGTGTTACACAGGAAGTCTTTTATTTAAAAAAAAATCTGTTTTATTAATGCAATAAAAATAATTTATATTATATAACTAATAATTCAAATTTATTACAAGATTAATGATATAACACATGTAAAGGAATAAGCAATTTTAATTAAGGGTACAATACACCTATAGGTTTTACACAAAACAGGCCCAAATGGCCTTTTTTATGGATACAAGTTGCTGACCCCTGTGTTGGAACATCCCATCAAAGGAACTTTATGTGTCATCCCAGCCTGTCAGACGACATAAAAAAGAAAATCGACTCATAGATAAAAAATGTAACACTTTTTATCCAACAAACCTCCAACTGCTAAATTCTATCATAAAACCCTAAATAGAAAAATTGCCTTGTCAATAGAAAGAGATAGACTTCAAACATCAACAAGTTAGAAATAAAAAAAAAAAACTTTTGAACATTATTATTTTATTGTTATAGTGCAGGTTTATTGTTTTAGCTTGACAGGGCATATGTTTTAAAAGCAGACATGCATTGAGGTTTGTGTTCTCGGTTTATCTGGCTGAAAGCTTTATTGGAGCTTTATTTATAGATTGTTTTCTTTTTGAGAACCATTCCTGCCAGTTTTCTGTCTAGTGGAGCAAGAGCGTGCCCAAACTTTAGTGTGGCTGTTCTATTATAGACAGAAGACTTTTCTTAATGTTTTTTTAGGTGTAGTTTTTTTTTTAATTTAAGTTTAAAAGATGTTCTCTTTCTGTAAAGCGCTTGCATTTAGTGTAAAACGTGCTTTATAAATTAAGTTTGATGTGATTTTTAAAAATTAGAGTGGTGTTAAGGTATATTTATATAAAAAAGTACAATAAATACTTATTTTCAAATGGAGAATATTTGAAGAGCTTATATGATTGCTATATAAATAGATAGCATTAGATTTTTTCTTTTTCATGAATCCCCTTTTCTGTCGGTTCAACCCTGCTAGCTTACAAGTGTTGATATTTTCTTTTTTCAATCTTTCTCCGTCCTTATTCTGTCAGTTCCCTTGAGTGATTTGGTGTGATAAAGCCTCTATAATAGGACAAACACACGCTGAGGGTCATTTTATAGGTCAAGGGTAACCATAAAACATCTGAGAAATGAAGCCAACGCTGTCTTGAGTCTCTATGGGCCTCATGTGTCTTGTCTGTAACCAGCCAAAGCATTCATATTTTCAATCCGTGTGAATATAAAGCAAAAAAAAAAAGTTTACAGTTTATAGTCCTATTTTGATTATATGCCGTTTTTAACATGTTCAGTAGAGGCACATTTATAATGCACTGATGCCGCTCTGCAGAAAATATATTGAAAATGACACAGAGAGGAAATGTGAAAAACAGTATAATCATAATTAGAAGCTTTTACAATAGATCAAAAGATGATCGGAGTGGAACTTTGAGGCCAAATTTCAAGAACATCAAAAGATAGAGGAGATTATAGAATGGCTTTTAAGGGTTAAACTAATAACAACTCTGTTTAAAGACATCAAAAATAGAAAATACTGTAAGATTGTTTTTGAGATATTGAATTAAAAAAAGGTATTTCAATGATAAAAAAAAAAAAAACAGGACATGGAGAAAAACAGCAAATCTTTTTTTAATACAGCTAGAATTCAGCTTTCTAAAATGCTGGGACATTGTTTGTGGTGTATTAGAAATCTGTGTGTGTTTTTTTTCTTTTAAGTATTTGAATTCAGCCTCAATAAAAGGATGATGTTGCTGTTAAATTATTCTTTAGCAGAATAATTTTAAACTAAAACACTGAACCAGAAAGATGCTTATACATTTGGCCTTAAAGATTTAATAAAAATACAGGTGTCTTCTCCAAATTTCAACAGAACAAGTCACTTGAAAACCAGATTTGCGATGTGTAGGGATGATTTCTGGATTAATGTGAAAATATTTTCTGATAATAGTCGATGAGTATTATCAACTATCACTCACTGTGATACTCAATTTAGTTACTTGACAAAAAAATCTGCATTTGATCTGATCAGAACTGGATTA
>NC_050524.1:27878139-27882464 GCF_002922805.2 Oryzias melastigma | reverse complement strand
AGTGAATCAATTAATCAAAGTTAATCAAACCAACAAAAACTAGTTAGGCTTACCCAAAATAGAACACCACACTGATTTATTACAACTTGAGAAAAATCAAATGCATGTTTTATTACAAATAGAGAAAAGAAATGACAAAAGAATGCAACTTAGCTTTACGTTTAGACACTGTTCTAATCAAGTCACTTCACTTCACTGGAAATCACTGCAATTCACTGCAGGTCACTTCAACTCACATTACTGTAATTACTGTCACTTCATCCGACATCACTTGATGTGCCATCTGTTTATATTCAAAGCTTTAACTCACAACCAATATGTTCTAAAACAGCCACACAAAAAGAAATACATATCAAATCAAACATATGTTATAATAAAAGTCATTTAATATCACAGAAACTAAAGTTACTACAGATTATTCAATTGTTTTAATGGTTTTATAATAGTGACCCATGCAAACAGCTACTTTGTTGCATTTCTAACAACCAGACACTCAAACCAACAACCAGAAAACTGTAAACTGACCTTTTAGAAAAAAAGAGAGGTTTCCTTAAAAAGACGTGTGAAATGTCTAAAGGTTGTGCTTTCACACGAGTAGTTGTCATGCATTGCTCATGCACCACACATTGTCAAAAAAGATAGATCTACACCTCTTTACCCACGGGGGGTCAGTGTTCATCATTTCCAGAAAGAGTTCATATTGTTATTCATCAGAACCAACGTTAGTTTTGTTTTTGCCTCAGTCTATTTTAAATTACTTTTGGACCCGGAGAAGGCAGCAGCACTTAGGGAGCTCATTTATATGTTTTTTACATATCCCAGTTATAACTTTCATTCGAGGATGCAGCCGCTAACTGTTTTCACTGACATTGGTTTTCAGAAATATTCCGTGCACTGATTTCCATTGAGAATCGAGTCTGTTTCGGATGCAGCGCGGCTCTCAAGCTCATTACACCGAGTTGATGCTGACAATATTATGAGCTCGCTTTGGACCGGATGTTATTTTTTTGTTACTGGCAGATTGGTTGTGGGCAGATTTGAAAGAAGTGTTCAAATTTTTATTTCCCTTCAAATCCTCTTCAGCTTTAGTTGAGGTATGCTGTTATGCACTCTTGGAACTGGCCTCAGACACTGAAGTGTTTACTCACGCAGCCTTTCAAAGAGCGCTGAAGCCTCTCTGTGTGTGTTTCTACAACTGCCAACTTCTCCAGCATCCTCTTTTATTCACATATTGGCCACAACTTGTTCTAGACTTTTGTGTATACTTGTGAAGATGTACTATTAAAAGCCTTGCAGGTTTTTGGGAGGTCGTAGACAGAAGAAGTTGTCTTGTAGTTCTCTTAAGTCCACCTCAAGGGACGTCATGAAAATAGAGCATACCATTGTTATGCGTGTGGCAATGGTATCTTGAAGTATTTGTGAAGAGTAATGTAGGTAGGCCATACTTATGACGTACAGGTAATGCTATTGTATGTTGTCCTTACATCAGACTCTAATCGTAGTACACATGAGTGTGCATCTGAAACGTATGCTAACAGGAAACGTACGTTCACGCACAATCATCGCATGAACAGCACTAACCAGATTTGTTGCTTGCATCTCACCGACAACAACCCTATATTTCCATTGCATGTTGTGGATTGCTACGATCTGTCTGTTGACTCTTTTTCGCCTGCAGACAGTCTTTCATCCATCCGTAAGAGCAGTTGTGACTAAAGCTATGTCCACCCGCCTCGGAAATGTGCGTTCAAACGACAACTTTCAACAGAAAGTCTATGCAAAAACGTATTTGAACGTTTGGGCTTCTGCGTACAAAACACCCTATTTAGGTTCTACATACAAAACGAATATTCAGTTGAA
The DNA here is from genome assembly GCF_002922805.2 of Oryzias melastigma. Taxonomy (NCBI): domain Eukaryota; kingdom Metazoa; phylum Chordata; class Actinopteri; order Beloniformes; family Adrianichthyidae; genus Oryzias; species Oryzias melastigma. The sequence continues at coordinate 27,880,604 of NC_050524.1, read as the reverse complement.
CTTTCTTTGACCAATCAGGGACTCTGATTTTGTAGTGACGTATGAGTGATGTCCCTTTGAGTGCCAACCATTTGAAAAGTGATCATGGGGGGGACAAAAAAAACAATAATTGCGGTTTGTGCCTGAACAGAATTGTGACACCAAGGCCAAATCCAAATTCTTCCTCTACCCCTTCAGCCTCTCCCTACCCCTTGAATTGTAGGGGGACGTGAGGGGGTAGGTGTCACAAACAATTAGACAACTGGTTCCATTTCCAGCAAATATATTAGTTCAGGCAGGAACTAAGCACAGCTAAAAGTCCACCAAGCTAAATCAGGGACGGACAGGCAGAGGTCAATCACGGGCATGGGATCATCCAAGAAGAGAATAGATGTCAGGCTATAGGCGAGGGTCAGGGCAGGCAGGAGATAATCAGAGATAAAGCAGGTTCAGGCACACAGAAGATAGAAATGTTCAGTAATGCAGGCAGGGTGGCAGAAACAATACTTCGCACTAATTCACGCTCTCTGTAGTGCTTAAGTGTCCTGTGAGTGATTGGCAAATGAGAGACAGCTAAGCAACATCCAGGAACTGTGTGTTGGGGTTGCCAGGAGATGTAGTGCACTCAGTCCTCTGGAGATGGGTCCTGCCGGTGACAAGAGGGGGAGACAGAGCTCTGACTACTGACAGCAGGGGTGTCCGAAATAGTTATTTTAGGGCTAACCATTATGTCGGAGGTATGCAAAGCCCCCTGCTGCTAGGGTAAACCGCTTCGTGCTGTGCTGCAGAGGAGAAATTCATTTTTTCACGTGAGTGTGCTCTAAAGTACTGAAGTTTACATTTAATTGAGAGTAATAACTTTTTTGTTTTAGCACAACCTTTTTACATTTCTAAAACCAATGTTGTCATGCATTTCCAAGCGCTAGCAGGTCCGTGCTAACGTAGCTGTTGATGAAGTCATGGAGTGGGAATGACTTTCGAATTTGAAGACAGTAGATGTGTTTGAGCTCATGCAGGTGGACGCTGCGCTCTACAGATCGCCTGCACTGTGGTGCATGTTGGGTAGTTTTTGCTCTGACGTCACATGTCAATCATCATAAAGAATTGTGAGAAATTGGCGGGTGCAGCTGGAAATCGGGCACTGTGCTGACTGCAAGCCTCCTTTATGACTACAAATCAATGCATTGTGGGAAATGGTGTCCTGGCTGTTTTTGTGTAGTTCAATGGGGGGCTGATCAGAAATGACTGGTGCTAAATGAAGGAAACTGGTGTATTTTGGAACTCTTTTTTGGAAAGTAGTGAGTCACTGTGTTATTGATACCTTTAAAACTTAGCTTTAATTTCAGTTTTATTTATTTCTCTGGGACAGTGCACATAAATTAACCCTGAATTTATTTTCTATCTGTTGTTACTCGGACAGATGTAAAAAATGTATATCAAAGACATAATAGTAAAGATCATACAAAGGGAGACAGAAATATTACAACTGAATGTTGATGATAACTCCGACTTCCTGTTCTCGTTCAGTCTCGCTGCAGCTCAGCGTTCGCCTTCATCTCAGGCGTCTTTCTCCATCTCGCCAACGATCCAGGCAAGACGCAAGTCATCTCAAACACACCTAATATTTTTCCATAACTCTCCGTTTGGAGGGATAAATGTAGGAGTTGGGAGAAGCTGCAGGGGAAGGGTAGGAATTTGACCCAAGTCTTTAGTGGAATATAGCTGTGAAATAAAAAGTCAAGTGTGAACACCATTTGCTTAATGCCTTCCAAAATGTGCGTTCTTAAACGTGTGTTACATACCCTGTGTGGTTGGAGGCTCTACTTGTTGAAGCTGATTACACTTTTTTTCCAAGAAAAGATCTGCTTCAAGTCATCTCCAGTACTTTCAGATCCTGGAGTTTTCAAGGCGTTCATTTCTGCTTCTTCCACAGATACGGTCTGTGCTAGTAGGTCCGATTCAGTGTTTGTTGATAAGGAGAGGAAACCAAACTGGAAAACTCATAAGCTGAAATACTGAGAAGCACTAAAACACCAGCTCCTAGAGTTCCACTTCACAACTTTTCCAGTGTGTTGGTGAGAAAAGTTTGGTTTCTATGATCTTTCTGCAGTGAGATTGAAGACAATGATAAGGTAAGCTGTGTAAGCTGCTTGCTCAACTGCCGCATGCTTGTGTGTCTTTGTGTCAGAGCTTTGCGACTGGGCAGATTGAATTTATCTGTAGCTCACACCTGGAGAACAGCCTTTGTGAGGGTGTGATTTCTTTTTGGCTGTTTGTTTCGATTTTGTGTAAGCCGCCATCTCTGGTGTAATAACTCTGCTCTCACCTTTCTACTTTTTGAATTATCGACAGGAGCAGCTCAGTGGGTTGAAGCATTGATACGTGCTGCCATAAAACACCAAATCTGACAGCGATCCTCCACCAAGGGTGTGTGTTTGTTTATCGCAAGGCAGAGAAAGAGAAGCAACGTTGTGCTGAATGGAAAA
>NC_050524.1:27867851-27877977 GCF_002922805.2 Oryzias melastigma | reverse complement strand
TGTGTTTCTTTATCGCAAGGCAGGAAAAGAGAAGCAACGTTGTGCTGAATGGAAATATCTGAGCGTCTGAATGTGTTTCTATGGCAGCAAATAAGGTGGAAGCTAAAAGGAATTCAAAAAGCAATATAAGTCTTGAATAACAAACATCAAAAACTGCATTAATGAACATCAGAAAGAATCCTGCAAGAGTGTGGAGCACCAGGACTTTGTGTTGCATAAAAGCAGGTGTCCACCAGGGGGAGATGTTTCTCCACAAATCAACCCATGTTTTTTTTTTCCTTTTCTTCTAGTCCCTCGTTTCTGTCTGTAATTGAATTCCATTTGGCCAGTACAGTGATTGATGGTAGTAATGAATTCACACACATGCACACACACATTTACACGCACACACACACTTTGGGTGAATTTTAAATATACCTCCAGCGCTGCAAATTCTGAGTCTTACCTTAATCTTACTTTCCCTTAACAAACTCTCAATTTACAGTGTGCATGCACACACAAACACCTTCCTATCCTTGATCTTTGTGCAGTTTTTACATTTGTGATGAAGACTTTTTTTCTTTTTCTTGCCACCGATATTGATTGCTTCTGTTTCAGCATCCCACAGAGCCATTTGCATGTGAGCTGACGAGCTCATCTCCAAGGAGTTTCAGAGAAGCATTATTGGCTTCCTCTTGGTTCTTTGCAGCGCTTGTGACTGACAGATGAGGCGCTGAGTTACCCTCTGCTCTGAAACTCATCATCAGCCTGATGGCAGATGAGATCAATGGCGGCACAGGCCTGCTGGAGACCTCGGAGTAAGATATTGCTCGGTGTGACATTTTTTTTTTAATGTGCCATGGATCCGGTTTCCAATTCCTCCTGTGTGTTTATGACAACAAAATGCTTCTTGCTGTAGATTTTTTTTCTTTTTCCTATTTAGAAATTAATCAGCCACAACTTTAAAGCCATATAACTTCCTTCTTTTAGTAGTAGATGTACAGAGAGGGGCGTGCTTCGGTTCCAAAAACTGCTGATATCTTGCAGGATTCATCATCATCGTGGTAAAAAAAAAAAAGGCTGCCCGTAGCAGTAGTCTGAAACATGAGATCCACTGGTGTGGTTAACAGTTTGAAAGGAGCTCTTTTCCCTAAAACACTGCTTTCATTTTTCTCCACATACTTTTATAGCCGCAGCAGCCAGGAAGAGTTGTCAGTTAGCTCATTTACAGGCCATTTAGCTGTCAGGACGGTTTTAGGACGGCTCAGCAGGAGGGATAGCTGAAAGCCACTGGGTGGAAACTGGAAATTATCTGTAAAGATTCAAATAGCAAACCAATCAAAACACATTTTTCTCTAAATTAGTAAAACGTCTTTGACTGTTCAGCTGTAATTTTTTGATTGGAGACTTTTGTGTCCCTTGAAAATGAAAATGTTTAGTGTTCCATACCTGAAATACACACCAGGATTGACTCTATTTCATTGACCAGAATGAAAACTAAAGTACTTCAAATTAAATGGTCTAATATTTCTGTAAAAGTGTTGCCTGCTAAAAATCTCAAATGAGTTGACAAAAATAGCTAAAAAAGCTATAAAACTGTCAAATGAGTCCTGCAGCTGATTCATATCCGGTCTGTAATATGATCAGTCACAAAAATAAGTGAGTCTCTAAGACTTTGAGATGCGTAGAGATTTTCTAACCCGTAAAAAATGTGTTAAAAATTTTAGGAAAACTGTAAAAACTCATTTTCTTGACATTAAATTGTAAGATTTTGCAAATGTCAACATTCATGTCATCAAAAGAGAAAATCTGGAGAAATATGTATGCGTGTGAGATGAGGAGAAATATTCTAATGCCATAAATACTCCTGGAAACACCGTCAGCAAATGGAACTGTATGTAAATCTGTTTGGAGTGAGTTCTGGAGTCAGGAGAGTCCAGGTTTGACGTTCTGGTCAGTAAACATGTGATCAGTGATACCAGAGTTCCAGAAAAAGGACATGTTAAAGGTTCAGTTCAAATTTCTGATGGTATGGTGGTGCATATATCCATACATTTTACGTGGATTTTTTTTAAGGAACTATAATTGCAGATGATGATACAAAAGTTTTAGAGCAATAAATAGTTCCCTTTATGTCTGTTTTTAGAGAAGAACTATGCAATTTTTCAACAGCGTGGCTGACAAAATTAATTAAATACATAAAAAAATGTAGTTTTATGAGCTAATTCTTTGGTCTTATAGAAAATGTGAATTTTCTATGATTAAATTGCAGTTAAAAATTAATATTACTTTATTAAGATGTTACCTGTAAAGCTATATTAGCTTTAATTAAATCTAAGAAGATGGTTTAAATAATAATTGGACAAAAAAAAATGATGATGTTAGAATTTTAGAATTTTAACTATTTTAAGTTTAACACAATGCCAGGTCTCATATACAAAGAATAAACGCAAAAATGTCTGGATGTGCATATCAGGTAAAAAGGAGACTAAATCCAAAATTGTAGGAATTTATGGGCTTTGTCTGAATTCACTCTTTACTCCAAGCCCTGGATTTTAATGTAATTCTGGCACATTCACACTCATTTTTAAAATTATTTAAATATGACATCACCCATTTGTGAAAGTAAAAACCTAAGAAATATGATTATTTTCCAAAAAGTATTTGTGAATTGACTGCTCTGATAATGAAAACTTTGATAATTTATAATATATATATTATATATATATATATATATATTTATATATATATTTTTTATTGACTAATTGTGACAAACCCAGTGCATTGTGGTCTATATATTAATTGATGCATACTAGTTTTCACTGAGACTTCTGGGAAATTTTCATGGCACTGGATTTTGAACCCACTATGGTGGACCCAACTATGATCTCCAAGGACGTCCGTTTGTCTTCAAATTCTTCTGAACATACAGGACGTCCCTTTTCAAGCTGCAGTACCTTAAATGCTGCTGCATACATTTAAACTGAAAAGGGATTAAACATTTAAGTTTTATCCCCTTCTTATAGTTCAAACGTTAATGCCTTCCTTCTTTAAGGGAAATATACATCTACTTGATTTGTATTTGGGCAATAATAAAGCATTTAGTATAATAATTTTTGAATGAATATTAATCATATTTTCAGAGTCTGAGCAATCTTCCTTTAGGTCTTTTGTAATCAAGCCTGGGGGATTGTTTCAGTTTGCCTTTCTAGCTATCCCATGAGCACCCCAGGAGCAATTCATTTCCTCCAGGGCTCAAAAATGGCCGTCTTTTAAATGGAGCACTTTTATCTAAGCAGTCTGCTCAGTGAGCATTATTTCATTTCATTTTACGAGGGATTTTCTGAAAAGCTTCACAGCCGCTGAGATTAGTGTTTGGTAACAAAGCTCACGTCTTAGACATTGTTGGAGTTAACATTAGTCTGATTTATTTAACAGTTAACCGAAAGTTTGTGTTCACTTCCTGCATCTCTTAATGAGTTTTTCTTTATTCATATACTAATTAAAATCGTAGTAATCAATCAACATACGATCTAAGCTGTGCTTCTAAATGCCCTGCTGTATATAAAATAATATTCTCATAAGTGCATCAGTGCTTGCAATTAGAAATGCTGGTTGTTTCTGTAAAAGGTAGAAACTTTAAAGACCCACTCCAATGCAAATGGGGTTTTTGCTGTATTTTTTTTGATGATCTTGAACATACAGAAAGAAAAATAAGCTTAAAATTGCATTTCTGAGTATTTCTTTATTCAAATCACTGTGAAAAAGGGGCAGACAAAAAAAAAACACTGTTGAAAAAAGCCTTCATGTGTGAGGTAGATGCTACTACAGTGAGCCTCAAGCCTTTGCTTTTGCTCATAACTGTGTCTGATCCCTCCGGGATAATAAAGATAAACAAGGATAAAAAGAATTTGTGACCGTCCAAAAAATATTCCTGTTAAAAGCATTCCTATTTTTACAATTACCCCTTAAAATACCCCAAAAAACAACAAATACCTCTTTTTATAACAACTACATTTCAGTTTGGGCTCGTGCTGCACCTAGTATTTGAGACCGACATAAGTTGTGCTGATCACACTTAAAAAAATGTGCGTATAACATCAAGCAAAATAGAACCCGTTAGAATAATATCTGCTCAAATGAAAGGTTGATATTTTCAATGGAACCTCAAATATTGAAGGAGTATTCAAATTTGTATTTTGATTTTTGAACAATCTAAGAGAGAGAATGAAAATACAGTCTGACAAGACATTCATAATACAAATATTGTACATTTTTCTTTTGGAATGGGTATGGTTACCTTTTATTATTTACGTAAATTTTTGTCAAACAGTGTTCAGCTGTCAGCTTTGTTGTGCTAAACCCAAATACCGGAAGTCACTATTAGCATTTTCGACTCTGTCGTCATTTTATCTGATGTCATTGTGAAAAGAGTCTACTCTGATGCATCCACTCGATAACAGATAGATTCATGAACGTCTTTGTTTTCCTCGTCTGAGCATCTGGATTGAAACGCTACAACTGGACATCTCAGATATTGCTCACCATGTGTGTTGCACCAATAATGTTACCTTGGCGTTGTGAGGGGCTGTAAGCTAGCTGGAGAGTGTGTTAACAGATGGATGATGGGAAATGGGCACAGCCCCACTCCAAACCTACACCTTTAAAGGTTAAATTCTAATGAACTTCTGCTGTTCTGCAGAAACTGTCCTAGAAATTGACTTTTTTTTTATTTTGGCTAAAAATGTCATAATCATAATTAAAATACAACTGGGAATACTTTGAAAACAGACCAAAAGACGATCAGAGTGGGCATTTAAACACTAATTTGTGCATTTTAACCACATTTACATGGTGACTGAATAGTTTGCAAATGGCCTCAGACATTCAGGCAGATTCCTGTCCACACGCACACTCCTACACACAGACGCAGATCCTGAAAAATGTGAGACTTGGCCCACTTTGCCATTATTTAGATTGAATCCAATACTTCTAGCGAGCCGCTGCTTAAGTTACTTACTCAGCAAAGAGCTTAGAAATAAAACGAATGCCACAGAAGAAAAGGAAAGTTAGGAAACCAGAGTTTTCCGGCTCCGAAGGAAGTTAAAGGGGAGTTTGTGAGAAGTCTGAAACACAAGGAGACAACAGTCACGATCAAAGCAGCGTTGTTTCACAGGACCACAGATACAAACAGAAACACTGCTGGAGCCATCACAGAGCTGCTGCACACAGTTAATACTGTCTTTAAGCAATATCGGGATAAGAGAAGATAAGTGAGGAAATACATTAGGAGAAAAAATAAAACGACCGACTCACAGAGTCGCTGGGAAATGAGCAGAGCTGAAAAGCGAGTTTGAGAAATACTCAAAGAAGTTCACTGACGCACTTCCTAGATGAAACCCGTACGACAGTTTCACTGTTACATTGATTCTCTTTTTAATTGTTCTTTCCGTCATGGCCTCGGCCTTCTCTTTTTCTATATGCACCCACACGCCACCAACGCACTTAATGGTTGTACACCCACACATGCTGAGCGTCAGCACCATGTAAATGGCGTTTGTTTGATCACGGGCCCACTTCCATCAAATCCACCAGTGCTGAATAATTCCCTTGACCCATTTCCTGTGAATTCATGCTGGCTTGTATTCTCTGAAGCCTGACATTCTCCATTCCAGCCAGATCAAAGTGTTTCCTGGATCAATCCTAATATTGTTGCCATGGATTCGTCGCTGTGATAGACACGCGTGTCCTTTTGTCTCTGTCATGCTTGTTTCCAAAGTGATAAATGTTTTTGCCAACCTCGGATCAGCCGAGGCGTCAAGGCTGCAGCAGCCTGGGATCGCGCAGGCTCTCCCTTAAACGGGCGGATCCCCTTCTAAGAGCAGAAAACTGGGATTTTGTGAGGCTGTATATTTTCTGGAAAGATCAAGTTGGGGGAAAATCCAGAAAAGGTCACGCTGATGGTCTGTCTTTGTTTTGAAGTTTCATTTTTTTGCTGCAATTATTAAAATATAAGGCAGTGGTCTCCAAACTTGGACCAGTTTAATGTCGGGTAATATATATCCTATTTCAGGCATATTGAAGTGGACTTCTGATTTTGTTTTTTTTTAACCTCCAGTTTCCCTCAAAGTCCCCATAATAAATGTTTTTTCTTTTTCAAATGTTCTCAGTGGGATTTTATTTATTATTGTGACGTTTTTAACCAAAATCACACAGCCTAAATGTCTTAAAAAGCCTCTTTTTATGTTGATAAGAATCCTCTGTTTTCAAATTCTCCTCTGGGTGGGCGTGGCTTTTGGTGCTGAGCTCAGTAGCCCCGCCCTTGCTCGCCATCTGTCTGATTAAGATTATGACATACATGTTAAAAACTCTAATCATTTTCACTGTAGGGGACATTAACTTTTGAGAGTAAAGTTTATCTTCTTCCTCTAAAACGTGTTAAAGTCAAGGCCCGGGGGCCGGGGGCCGGACCTGGCCCTCGAGTAATTATATCCGGCCCTCTACATTAATTTTAATTAATGTTTATCAATGGCCCGATGTTATCTTGTGCTTACTTGTATAATTTTGACAAAATATATGTTTATGGAGAGTAAAATATAAAAAGTTATTTAAGGTTTAAGTTGATTTATTCTGGAATAAGATTCCTGCCTTTTTTTATTCACAATTATGTTAAAAAGTCTTTAAAGTTTTAAAAAATTGCATTCTGATAGCTTTTTAGGCTAATTTGGCATTTAGCTAATATTTTAGCTGGGTATTAGCTTCAGCGTTTTCAGCTATTAGCGTCACTAATTTCAGCAATCAGCTTCAGCATTTTTAGCTATCAATTTCAGCATCTTCCGCTTTCAGCACTAGCATTTTCAGCAGCCACATTCAGCTTACAGCATTCACACTAGCTTTGTCGCAGGTAAGGCAATATATGTAGTTCATAATTATGTTAAAAGTCACGGTTTTAAAGTTTCACAAATTTAGTTCAATAAATGTTTATCCTGTTCGGCCTGCGACCTAAGGTGTGAGTTGGATTTTCATCCCTTGTGCGATTGAGTTTGACACCCCTGCTCTAAAATATCAGAAACCGGGTTAAACTTAATTTGGACTCTAGATTTTGTGTAGAAGCCCTTAAAATGTTGTACAGATTTTTTCATTAACCCATAACTGTCAAAGTGGAACCTAAAAAGTTTGATGCCAACTTCAGCCTTGTCCGACTTCAAATGTGCGACGGATAAAAATGGACGCTAAAACTGATACCTTCACGGGAATCCACCATTTGAACAACTTTATTAGGAACAACTGTTGCAATAAATCCATATTCAGAGAAAAGCTGATTTCTTATATTTTGAAGTCGAAGGCTCTTCCTGTGTTACTCTTTTTCTGTTAACTTTGTTAACTTGGCGGCTTCAATTTAGCGTTCGACGCTGTCACTGTTAAAAGTCATAGATGGATTTCAGATGCGTAATCAAGTGACTCGATGTGTCAAAAATGACTCGGATGTGTTGGGGAGAATCCAGTAGTTTTCCAAAATAAAACTTCCTTCTGAATCAGATTTTAAATAAAACAGAAAAAAATGGTAGATCTTGGGAACTGTCCCACTGACCGGTCGCAGTCCACGGGAACCACTGGTCTAGTGGATGTCAAAGCGATCAAAAGTTCTCACCATGAGAACAAAGGGTCCCAAAGACATTTGCAGTTCTGGATCAAAAAATTTAAGTAATACTGGAGCTATCCAGCTGTACAGTTTCAATCCAGATACCAGCTCAGACAAGGAAAACAAAGACATACATGGATCTAGTCGTTCACAAGTGGATGCATCAGAATGGGGCAGAGCAGGGAGCTTTTGGCCCACCCAGCGCATTTTCTATGCCACAAATACAATTTTTTCAGACAGATATTTTTTGTCTGCTCTTAAATCACAACTATTTGGATAAAGAAATACTCAGAAATGCAATTTCAAGCTTAATTTTCTTCATACATATGTCCTCCACAATGAGAAAAAAATGCTACGCAAAAACACTATACGCATCGGAGTGGGTCTTTAAAGTTAAAACAATGTTTTCTGTTCATCCAATAAATTTGACAATAAACAGCTCAGATAAAGGAGTCTTTTACTCTGATTATTTGTCTATAAATGTACTATTTTAAGCGTTTCCATAACGCATTCAACTTTTTTCTGATACTTACATAAGTCTGCAAATAAATAAATAAAAAGTGTTGGAATTTCCTTGAAACTTCCAAGAGTCACTAAGACTAAAAGCTGTTTTTTTTCCCTCTTTTACCGCAAATGAAGGAGTTCTGAGAGGGATTTTCAAAAGTGGGTCTCCCGTCAGATTTGCATTGTTGAGCGAAAGTGCTTCATTTCCGCTCAGTTGCCCTTGCCTTCTCTTTTCTTCGATGGCACCTCCTCTAGCGCTCAGATCCGTACCAATTTTTCCCCATTCCAGCAACTTCATTCTTCTCCCTGTATAATAGTGGATTTTCCATGGTGGATTTGTGCTGAGCTATTTTGAGTTCTGCACTGGCTCCTATGTGTGCGTCGCTGTAATCCAATTGTGATAGTGTTAATTTTTAAAGCTTTATTATTGAAATTGCTGAGACCTAATTTTCTGATCCTGTCACTGTTGACGACTGCCATAATCGTCCCATTCAAGTTATTCCAGACCATTAAGGCACACGCAGATTGGATATGGTCACTGAGGCAGGAACGATGGAAGGGAAACGGGAATATCCATGTTGAATGTATAGTTTGTGGGCATCCAAGCTGACGGTTTATTCGTTTCAAGTTTAGCAAATAGTTTTTTTCATCTTTTGTTTGTTGTTCTCCAGTGAATGACCCAATACGTGTGTGTATTTTATTGTTTTCATCATGTTTTGCCAGTATTCCTTATTATTTTCCATGGAAATGTTCTTAAGAGAGTAAAGAAGACACCATCTAAAACACTGTGTTCCTTTTTGTGTTCAGAATGGGAGCAGAAATACCACAAAAACAAACATGCATGCTTCTTTTTTGGTCCATGCAGACAATAGCTCATGAAATCAACTCTTCCTGAATACTTGGTTGCCTGGAAACTTCACCAGTCTTTAAGCGGCTGTAAGGACTTGTGTGTGTGGGGCCCTGGACACCGTCTGGGTTTCTGCAGACAGCTGGTTAACACTGTGGGTGTGTGTGCGCGGCAGACAGGGCGACCGTTGATTGCTTCTTGGATGAACGTCTTTGTGGACACAAAGCTCAGGCTGTAATCGGCTGAATTTCTTTCTGACAAGACAAAGATGGACCAACCGGAGGATTAGGATTTATTCGAAATGTCACACGTGTGCTTCAACACCTCAGAGAATGGGGACTCGGGGGGGCAGTTTGCTCTGAACGGAGAAGATGAAACAATACATGTTGGTAAGTTTGGATTTGATATTAGAGAAGAGCCTTTATTTCAACTTTTTTTTACTTTATGATTAGGAATTTTGGTATAAGTGTGCAACTTTGTGGGAGTGGATGAAAGTTTTAATAACCGAAAGTTAAAATCCCCTTTTCTTAGGGTGTTTTCAGGCTGGACACATTTGGTTTGCTCAAAGTGAACCAGAGTTCATTTTCCCCGATAATCCGGAACAAAGTTTCAGTTCGAATACAGCCAAGCGAAACCTGGTCCAGAACCAGGAACCGCTCTTTGACCCATCTTTCCATGTGGTCTCGGTTCGTTTCCAATCGAACTGAGCAAATCAGATGGTTCGCTCTGAGATTCCTCAGTCTGAATAGGCTCCATGCTCAACTGGACCAAAACAGCCACCGTAGCCTGGCATTACAGAATGTATACAGAGAGCCGCGGACAAACACGGAGCAACTCATTAAAATGTGTTGGCATTAATGCAGGCTCATTAAAACAACTTTTAGCGAGATACGAGTTTCTTCTCACACTATTTTCCCAATAATCCTTATGTCATAAACACTTATGAGTGTATCTTCATAGCCAGCGTCTTCTTAGTAACCGTCAGACAGTGTCAAACCTGATGTTGAACCAGATGTTCAAAATTGGTCTCCAAAATATAAAGTTTAAATAAGTGAACTATCCCAACAAAGATTGGAAACCACATGACTTCCATTATTCTTTTTCTCATTGATTTGCTCCACCCTCGTAATTCCTGGCCAATGAGTAAAGACATC
>NC_050524.1:27861094-27867098 GCF_002922805.2 Oryzias melastigma | reverse complement strand
GGCTCATTAAAACAACTTTTAGCGAGATACGAGTTTCTTCTCACACTATTTTCCCAATAATCCTTATGTCATAAACACTTATCAGTGTACCTTCATAGCCAGCGTCTTCTTAGTAACCGTCAGACAGTGTCAAACCTGACGTTGAACCAGATGTTCAAAATTGGTCTCCAAAATATAAAGTTTAAAAAAGTGAACTATCCCAACAAAGATTGCAAACCACATGACTTCCATTATTCTTTTTCTCATTGATTTGCTCCACCCTCGTAATTCCTGGCCAATAAATAAAGACATCTTTAGTCACATGGTTTTGTTTACAGGTTTTGGTCCAGAATAGTCTGGACCAAATGCAAGGTTCAGGACTCAATCCAAAACAAATTAAACGGTCGCAGAATGGATAAAATGATTTGACCAGTCCGAATACACCCTGAAACTCCACCAGCTTCAGTTTCTGAAATTCCTGACAGAACAACAGGCAGGTTTGGACTAATTACTATGATTTTTTAATGACAATAAAGATTTTAAAGACCCAGTCCAAAGAAAATCGTCTACAGATCCTGTCAGCAGGGGACTTGTAGTGCAGCGACCAAGATGTGGCCGGGGAATCAACATACATACACACGGTACAAAATTTGGCCGCTGTTACACGCGGAAAGAATTTTTGAACTGCACAAAAATTTAGACCGCGGGTGACTGTGTGTGGTACCAGTGGTACAGCCATGCAATGGCTGTGGAACAGCAGTGCAACAGCAGTTTCAGTGCGAGATCCGGCTGTGGAGTGAACGCTGGCACATGCGCTTGGACGGCGAAATTCCGTAGTTATGCACGGCTGTAGCACGGCCGCTTCCCCGGCCAGTCTGCGTTTGTACCGCTACTTACAGCGCCTGTTTAGTGTCTGAGCGTTCGCGTGTGATCCCCCAGTTGGTGTTATCCCTGGGAGGACGCTGCAGCCTTGTGCGCTGGCCGAACGACTGGTCTGCCAGAAAGTTCCGGTGCCTAAGATGCACATACACGGGTGCCTATTTTAACATGGTCTTGTAGCATTTTTATCACAATGGAGGACCTATACAAAAAAGTTTATGATTAAAAATGTGCGCTGAGTATTTCTTAACTCAAATTGCATTGGATTAGAAAATCGTATGGTAGAAAAAGCTCAGATGAAGGATGCAGCTACTGAAATGGGCACACACCATGGCCCGCTCACCCTTAGAAAAAATGAGCCTTCAATGCTCATGTGCTCATCTGAGCTGGCCTGTGGCTCAAAACTGCACGGCTGGATTGATCAAATATTACTCGTTGTTATTTTTGCGCCGCTAATGCTAGCTTGAGGCTAGTGTGAGCACGCAAACAGAACTCTCAGCGAGAGAGGGGATGTTGTTGCTCTGAGCCAACAGTCCGGCCCAAAACCCAGAATAGTATTTCTTATGAGGTACTCCTGCTGTGCATAAAATATGTCTTAAAAAACAACAAAGGCTTTTAGATTGTGGCTAAAAACTTCACAATAACAGTCAACTGGGAACGATTTTATAAAAGAAAGAAAAAAATAGTTGGAGTGGTACTTTAATGTAGCCACAAGGGGGCCCAAACCAGGGTCTCATTGTGCTGGTTCCTGGATAAATACAGAGGGTTGTGTGAAGACGGAAAATCTTTGCCAAATGCGAATCAGACCTGATCGACCCCTGAAGGGCAAAGCTGAAAGGAAAAGAAAAAGATGACACTGAAGGTCTTATTTTTACTCAAACAGGATGTAGCATCCCCTCCTAACGGCATCTGTCTCGTCACATCCCCGACTGGTGCCAGCAGTTTGCTGTGAAACAGCCAGGATGTGGTTGATTAAAAATGATCCCACTCATAACAAAGCATGAACAAACGGTGCAGCAAGTACCACCATTCCCCCTGTTTACTGGAGCTGCAGAGACACATCGTGGTGCGAGATGCAAATCAAAGGTGGCCTAAAGTATCATGTCAATATCACAGTGTGGTTAATCAGGCTCATAAAAAAACAATATTAACTGCAGCAAAGCATTGATTTCTGCTTTCATTACACGCCTTTCATCTCCAGCCTCAGTCAATGAGTTTGTTTCATAAACGTTGGGCATCAGGCTCGCTCTGCGGCTTTTTGAAGTGTCAAACAATGTTGAAAAGAAATCTCATCGCTGCACATCTTTCTCATAGACTTCAATTGTCCTCTTAATTGCAGTGCAGACTAATTCACCAAATCCCAGCTTTCATTCACGCTGCTTGTCAACTCTCTGACTTCTTTTTATGTGACATGGGCTGACAAAAAAGAGGAGACTGGCGACGCCTTGGCAACCCGCTGCGTGCTTGAACCATTCGTGAGGCGTGATTTAGAGACCTATTCACTCACCTTCAAAAGCCATCGAGCCGGGTGCAAATGAAAGACCTTTGCATGCTGTTCCACACAGGCCCGTTTGGATTGAGTGAAAGGGCCAAAAAAAAAAAAAAAACTCTCCGCTGTTGTGATCTGGCTTTATGACCATTGTGTCATGACAACCCATCGTGAAATAGATTTTAAAGGTTACTAAGGGATCGCTCAAGCTGAGAACATGCTGTTTTGAAATGTAACAACTGGAAATGCAACTGACTTTTTACGTGACGGGGCTTTCCGGACATGTACTTTACATCTCTGACCTTGTCTGGTATGTTGATGATTGATTGACAGGCCCGAGCTGTAACCGTGGGAACGGCGATGGAGGTGGCGCAGCTGGAAAGCCGGATGGACGCTAAGGATTATACACATCTACAGAGCATTTTTGTTGTAAGTCTGCTTTTTAACTACAGTTTTAAAAAGTATTGAACACTTTAAAGAGACGCTCTTCATTTGCATTTCTAATTGTGCCATTAAACGCTCCTACAGGGAAGAGTTGCATTAAACAAAAGTGTTGCCTGTGCAGTGACTCATTTGAACATCCTGTTTATCCCACTCACATGCAGGGCTCCCCAGGAATACCCCGCTCCTTGTCCAGAACTGAATTTATTGATCTTGCTTGGAGATCAGCCGACCGTGGATCCAAGCAGGAATATGGCCTCCTGTTCGACAGCGTGCTGGTCACTCAAAAGCACAGCAGCCTCCTCCACAGCAGAGATGAGGTGAAGGAAGAGGGCCACATCGACTGGGGAGCGCTGTGCTCCTTCCTGCTGGAGGAGACTTGGAGGAAACTTAACCGAACCGGAGTCATTAGTGTGCCTCTCTGGAAACCGCCGCGCACCCTGACCTGTCCACACCGAGACTCTGTTCAGAAGGTAAAAGATCTGTGACCTTGCGGGGACTTGGTGGTCTGAGCACGTTTCTCATTTTAAACCTGTGACCCACTGCAGCATTTTATCTGAAAGCTTTCTCACATTCACTGACAGAAGATCCAAAAACTCTGCTGACTGAAGGTAAATCCATGTTATTAAACACACTGCAAAACGCTGAAAAGTATTAGAGTCTCGCTCATCAAAATGGCGCACCTCCTTCCAGATAAATGACTGTGGACCGCTTTAACATCCATCAATTAATATGCAAATGCGGGAGTTACCGTAAAGTGCCGACTGCTACGGATAAACGGAAAACTCTCCGCTTTAATCTTTCAACTCAAAGGCTGTCCGAGTGTTGGAATGTTTTGTCAGTTGTTTTGCTCATAGCTTGAAGGTTTTGACCTTTGAAAGGAGACAGAGTCAATCAGAGACACAATAGCAGATGTTGCTTATCTTAAAAAAGGTTTCTTAATTGAAATTCAGCAAGAAAAAGGCACAAAAAAAATACAGATTTTACCTTTTTTTGTATTTAAGGACATAACCCCTGAAATATTTTAATGAACTATCAGCAATGTTATCAAAACTGTATCCCATATTTAACCAGACCCATTTTTCTTTGTATGACTGAACTCTTGTTTGGTATGCCTTTTTCAATTTGTAGTCTCAGGGCCCCTGTTTGGTAGAATTAACTGTGATCAATAGGATGTCTTAAGAGAAAATTATGTGGGCTATACAACAGACAAACTGGCCCACAGAACACTTTTCTGATGTTCTTCTGTTACACTGTCAACACCATGGGTTCTTTTGCATTTAAACATTTATTTCTGTTCCTTCAGTTCAGGGATTTATACTATTAGTTTATATCAAATTAAAATTTTGAGTTGAGTTAACCATCAACTCAAAATTTGGGTACTTTACTCGCCAAGTCCTGATATAATGACCTGACCACCCAGATGGCAGGGTTTTCTTCCACTCCATTCCATGCCACTCCAGATGGGTTTTCCTGCAGCCACATCAAGCCATGTCAAACCACATCTACTGAACCCATTCCTGAGGGGGACTGCCAGGACCATCTTTCAAGCTTCCTGTTCCAGTGGAGGGTTGCTAGAGCCGCTCCTCTTCATGTCGCTGTTCCTGAGGATAGTCACCGTTCATACCCTTTGGATATATTTCCTGTTCCAGAGTAGGGTTGCCGGGACTGCTCCCCTTCATGTTTCCTGACCCCGGGGAGAGTCGCTGGGGCTGTTTTTCTTCTTCCCTGAGGAGGGGCTCTGATGCCCCTTACATCCATCTGGCTGCAGAAACTCTGTTTTCTGGACCCATTTTTTGTTTTGTTTGTAAGGGTCCCCTCCTCTTGTGTGTTTTGGGCATCTGGGATCTGCACTTTTGGGGAGGGGGACTGTCAATTCTTGTTTTTTGTGGTTTTTTGTCATGTTGTTTTCCCTGTCAGTCTCATTATGTTCAGATTGATCCTCCACAATTGTATTCATTTAATCAATCAACCTCAGTGTATTTAAGTGTCTGGTTTTCTGTTCATCATTGTCAGGACATCTGTTCTTTTCAGTCACCAGTTTTGTTTTTTCCATGGGTTTTCTGTCATGTTTTGGTTAGTATATTAAATGTTTTAAGTTCCTATGACCAAGCCTGGTCTTCTGCATTTTTGGGTCCTCCACCACCACAGTTCCTGAAATCGCACTAATCAAATGAACGGCACTAACTGGCTCCTCACACAGTCCATAGGATTTGGTGTCTGTACGACGCGCCTGGTCATAGCAAATGTTTGCTACGAGCTCCTGCAGCATGTCCATAGAACAGTGGTATGAACATCTTTGCTTAATGGACTCACTGAACAGTCTATGATCTTGCTGTTCTGTAAGGATCACCTGTGTGTGCGCCATATATATTTCCCAATTTTATGCACAGACATGAGAGCAATTGTGATTGAGGTTTTACCTGCAGTCTTGGCTTCATTAAAAGAAACAGCACACATGTGGCTCATGGTTGCATACTCCTTGTTCTGCTTTAAGTGGCTGACCATTTGATAATACTCATCTGGATCTATTAGAAGTTAAGCTGCATGAAATTGTCCGTCACACCTTATTGTAAACAGAGCAAAAGTTGCTGAGATAACACACATTTGGTATCGGGTTTCTTTAAAGCATGGTGGGCTCAAAACAAGTTCGATCAGTGATCGATCAGCAACTTAAGACACGATAATTCCATGCACTGGAAAAAATGCCCTTCTCAAAACAAATAAAAAAATACTTAAAACAAGACATTTTACATTTGTTTTAAGTGAAAAAATCTGCCAGTGGAAGTAATACAGTTTGACTTGGTAAGATTTCTTAAAGCAAGTATTTTTTGACTTACCCATTTAAGACTAAATTAAATCTTGAAATAAGCTATAAAAAGACATATTTCACTTATTTTAAGACATGTTTGTGTCTTAAAATAAGTGCAAAATGCTCAAAATAAGAGCTTAATATTCTTAAAATAAGCATATTTATAGTATTATTTCCACCAAAAGTATCTATTTTAAGCACTAAAACAGTCCATATATCCTCATTTCTAGACCATAATCATCTTAAAGAAAAATTAGTATAAAATTACTTGTTTTAAGATGAATTTGTCCTAAAAAGTTATATGTAAATGTGGAGAAATACAGATATCCAAATAAGACAACAATAACATTTTTTTTAATAGATGCGACATGCCTGCGTCTCAATAGATGCACACTTTATTAAGT
>NC_050524.1:27843008-27860414 GCF_002922805.2 Oryzias melastigma | reverse complement strand
CAGTTTGACTTGGTAAGATTTCTTAAAACAAGTATTTTTTGACTTGCACATTTAAGACTAAATTAAATCTTGAAATAAGCTATGAAAATGTATTTTAAGACACGTTTGTGTCTTAAAAGAAGAGCTTAATATTCTAAAAATGAGTGCATAGTGCTTAAAATAAGAGTTTAATATTCTTGAAATAAGTATATTTATAGTATTTTTTCCACCAAAAGTATCTATTTAAAGCACTAAAACAGTCCATCTATTCTTATTTCTAGACCATAATCATCTTAAAGTAAAAATAAAATTACTTATTTTAAGGTGAATTTGTCTTAAAAAGTTATATGTAAATGTGGAGAAATACAGATATCCAAATAAGACAACAATGACATTTTTTTTAATAGATGCGACACGCCTGCGTCTCAATAGATGCACACTTTATTAAGTTTTAAAGCATTAGGGTCTCATACAATTAATTTAAACTTCAACCTCTGAAAAAAGGGCTAAAACCTTTCAACAAAAGACCCCCAAAATCTGATCACTGCTTTTCTTTAACAAGTAATTGTATCAAGTACAACTACATTGTGATATCGGGTTTCTTTAAAGCACGGTGAGCTCAAAACATGTTGGATCAGTGACTCGGCTGCTGAGTTTAATCAGGGAACTTGAGTGTTTCTGAAGGCAACTTAAGACATTATAATTCTGGCTGAAGCGAGGAGGATAATGCGTCGTCCTAATTCTGACCTTGATGCCAACGACAACCCTCACGTTCATCACATATGCAGTGCCTCTCACTCAGATACATCCCTGTTTTGCAGATCCCTGTTTGGTTCCTGCAGTTCAGCTAATAAAATCTTGCAACTCATTGATTTTTACTTGTTTTATTGGCTGCAGCACATAATGCGGTCTGCTCCATTTTATTCACTTGCAGCCAATAAGCAAAAGATTTAGAGAGAAATTCTTGTTTAATGGACTTTCTCTGGGTTTAGTTTTATTAGTGCGAAGTTGCCAGCAACAATAGAAAACACAGATTAAAATAAAAAGTTAGAAGAAGTATAGTTGGAAAAACATGTTGGGCTTGTAAAAACTCTTTAGTTTCAAATAATTGTCTAAAGATCTTTTAAAAAAACACACAAACGTGTATTTTAGGCTTAAAAACATGTAACTTAATCAGCTTTACAAATGAAAAGATTAAAAATGAACTACAAATATAAAAATAACTTAACCCACGATACTTCCAAACAAAAACAACTCTTTCTACTTTTTTTCTGGTTTATTTTAATAACTAATGAACATAATTAACATGTGAAATAGTGGGATCTTCTTAGTAGATATTAGCTAAATAGTGTTGATCTTTCTTTAAGAATATATGTTACATGTCTAAAATCATGAATTTCCTGTTGGTCCATCTTGAGTGCATCTACATCGTGTTGTCTGGGGAGTCCGTCTCACGACTGTCAGTTATTTCTCATTGTCTTTGTTGCATCTCTCTGGCTCCCGGAGGAGTGGTTTGTCCCACTACCCCCTCGTCATAAACGTCCAAAACAAAACTTTGACAATCAGGGCCCATGTCCTCACTGCGTTCTTCTAAAGTGCATGTATTATGTCATAAATTATGTATAATTTTTGTACTTTTAAAATTAAACTTTCAAGATCCATGACAAAAAAGAGAGGTTGGTGTTTTCCACTGTGTTAACGTGCTTATCATGTGAACACGTCACCTTAAATCTTATTATAAAATGTTAACAGAAGTTTTTATTTTGAAACTTGGACCTATATCTCATTTCTTCATCTTTATACCGTGAAATTGACACGTCGACGGACTGGAATTGCTGTACATGTAGAACTCCTGCGTAAAGCTTGTATTCTTGTGTTGTGGAGAGACGGACGTCAAACGCAGATTTGATATCCAGGCTGAATCATACCAAAGACTCTAAAAATGGGACTCCATCCCTCCCCGCTTGACAGTCGGCATTAAGAATTTGGATTGGGGAGATTAAACCTCCAAATGTTTCCCGACCGCGGCTGTGTCTGCAGGTCACCACTCTCCCAGATGACGGGTCAAATACGTAAAACAAATTCCACACTTCTACTTGCATGACAGCTAAAGAGACTTTAACATGACAGAGACAATGTAAGCTCTCTGATTGATTAATGAACATTCTATTTGTTTTGTCAACGCAACGGAGATGCACCGCAGACAGACCAGTGTAAGGTCACAACTACCCTTATGGGTGGATGTTGGCAGGCAAAAATTTAACAAACCTGCATGGGGACATACAAGTGGCCAACTCAACATTTTGAGATCGCTCACCACTCAAAGTAAGAATGTTCATGTACCTTATTTTTTTTCCTATGGGTGTGCTGCAGGCGACAGGTTGTAACGAACTCTTATAGGGTAACCAAACACTAGATCAACTTTTTTTGTCTGTTAATCTCTATAAATGGGGCTGTACGACAGCATCACCCATACGTCATGAGTACGCCCAACTTGCATTACTCTTACAAGTACTTCACAAACGCCAACTCACAACACTAGTACATTCCATTTTCGTGACGTTCCTTTAGGTGGTCCTTAAGGCGCTCTATTTAAGATGCAGCTGGACCTGTCTACAACCCTCTGTGGGCCTCGGGATGATAAAAACCCACATGTGTAGAGTCAACTATCACATGGCTGCATGTGACTAGGGCTTTTCTGTATCTAAGGTTGAATACTTTTTTTCTTAAGTTTGCCAACTTTCTATCATTATTACTGAAGCAAAGCATCATGTCCACTGTAGTGCAGGAGGGTCTGAAACAGCAGCATGAGGTCTGCACTGTGATTGTCTGATAAATCATTATTTCTCCTCTGTGATTTTCTCCTCAGGTGTTGTACCTGCAGAGTTCAGACCAGTATCTGACTGTTAGCAAAGGAGGAAAGGTGGTGCTGTGGCAAGAAGAGGACATGTCTCTTCTTCGCACATGTCTCCTGAAAAACAGCACTGTTGCATCCAGGGACCTGTGGGTCACAGATGTGGTGCTTCTGCAAAACGTGAAAAAGGTTTTCAGATCTGAATTTCACAAAAGCTGACTTTTCATATTCTTTGTTATGTGTGTTTAGGCACATTTGTGCGGATTTATCTGCTGATATTCTCTAATTTGTTGACTTTCTAGTAAAAAAAATCAAATTTCAAAAAAATGTTTTTGGAACAGATATTGGGATTCTCAGAGGGATACCCTCATCCCCCTCAGTTAATTAATTATTGATCACTGGATCTGCTTGATTGCACTGCAGACATGAAGCCGTTGTGTTTTGCTTCTAGTTTTACTATAACTTGTCATTAATTGGAAGTTCTCTAATCTGCAGCTCTGTGATTTCTTTTCACTTTCTCTTAAACAGAAGACACCAGGAAAATCAAACACATTACACTTTAATTATGAGGCTGGTAAATTGCTAGATAATCTTCAAATCCCCTCATGGAGCGAGATGTTTCCAACAAACTCGTCTTTCATTCTCAGATTGCCGTGTCTTTCACATGTGAGGAGGTTTGCTTCTATGACATAAGATCCAAACAAGACTTTCCGTGCAAGTATAAACTTCAGGTAACATCTCTGCAGCTCGTGATTCTATGGAGAGAAAATAGACTCACCCCCATGTGTGCGTCCATCATTCTTGATTTGTGACTCATACAATACATTTTGTGCATATGAACAAAAGTTATAAAATTAAAAAAATAAATACAATTTACACAGACACAACTTAAAATTACAGCAGCTTGAAACCAACTGTAACCATAACCAAGTATAACCAACAAATCTTTAAAGGCATCACTTACGGACAAATCTTGGAAACGTGAAAAGAGTCTGACACCAGATTAGTGCATAAATGTGGTTTTGTGTGTTCATAACAAGCAATATGTGCGTAATTTTTACAATTTTATGCGTGTAGTTAGTTTTAAACTATTGTAATTTTATTTTGTGAATGTAAATGGTAAATACCGTAGACTTGTATAGCGCTTTCTACCCTCCTTCGAGGGCCCAAAGCGCTTCACAGTCACAGACCCATTCACCCATTCACACACACATTCACACACTGGTGGTGGCTCTGCTGCTGAACACTGGCGCCAACCTCCCACCAGAGGCAAGTTGGGGTTCAGTGTCTTGAACAAGGACACTTCGACACATGGGCGGGCAAGATGGGAATTAAATCTGCAATCTTCCGATCAGGAGTCGACCGCCCTACCGCTGCACCACGGCCACCCCAAATGGATGAATTGAATTTTTCATTTTTTTACATTTCAAATTTTTTGTACTTATGCACGAAATATAGCGTGAGTTACAAATCAAGAATTATCTACGCACAAATCAAGAATTATGCACACTAGAATCTAAAGTTACGCACAAATCAATGATTATGCACAAACAAATCTAAAGTTAAGCACTAAGCAATGATTACGCACCAACACAAATCCAAAGTTACCCACTAATCAAAAATTACGCAAGCTCAAATCTAAAGTTACACACAAATCCAGAATTATGCACACACAAATCCAAAGTTACAAAGAAATAAAGAATTATGCACACATAAATCCAAAGTTATGCACAAATCAAGAAAGATGCACACACAAATCTGAAGTTACGCACTAATCAAGAATTACGCATGCACAAATCTAAAATGATACACAAATCCAGAATCATGCACACACAAATTCAAAGTTACACACAAATCCAAAGTAACACGCAAATCAAGAATTACTCATGCGCAAATCGTGATGAGTCTATTTTCTCTTCATATAATCCAAGTTACTTTGAGTTTTTTTGTGAGAGTTCATTAGAGTATTTTTAATTATAACACTGCATTTTTAGGAATTTAATAAATGCACTTACTACAATGCATGCATTTCTGTGCAGGGTTTGAGGTTTGCCCCCTGGTGTCTGGACTACTGGGTGGATCCCTGTGATGCTGACCAGGCTGTCCTGACCATAGGGGACACTGGAGGACAGGTGGCTCGCATTTATATATATATTTGTTAAATGATGTTCCTAACAATGAATTCAACTCTGCTGGTCTCTTTTCATCAGGTCAGTGCATTGCATTTCACCTCAGCTCAAACCTCCCTGTTTGAGAGCCGCAGTCTGCAGTTGGACTCTTACTCAGCAAAAATGGTTCCCTGGGATCAGCTTGTCAAAGGCAGACATTCCTGCTGTCGCATCGAGACTCACAAAGCCCACGCGCCCGCCTGGGTCAGAAAAGGTGCTTCACACACAAAAACAGCCACAAACCTGCCATTTGGTGAATCCCAGATGACTGTATAATGCTCTCCTAATCTGGAATGCACTTTTTAGATGTCCTGACTCATTCTTTGTGGTCAAGACCCAGTGCAATTTTCAATGCACACACATGTGTACCAGTAAAGTTTGTGGCTGCTGACCTTTTCAGAGTTAGTTTTATAAACATACACTTTCAATATGTTTTCCAGCCACTGATTGTGCTTCAGATGTCAATTCTTTCAATACACAAAGCAGGTACATATGGGGCCAAGGAAGAATGTAAAATGTATGGAAGCTACAGACCACAAACGCATGCTTTCTCCCACTCGTGTGCACAGCGATCGCACACTTTTTGCCTCTTCTTCTGGACAAAAATCTCCTGACTTTGATGTAAAAGTCGCCCTCCACCTTTGAGTTTTTGAAGCATTTTAAAACTTTTTTTAAACTTAAACCCCCTCCCATTAAAACTGCGTTTTTAACATGTGCTTGTGGTAGTTTTTGGAGGATATATTTAAAACATTGAGCTCAAAATTACATTTTTGAGTATTTTGTTATGCAAAATATCGGTAATCAGGAGCAGACGAAATAATGCCATTTGAAAAAGAGCTTATTTGTGACATGGAAATAGGAGCTGGGCGAGGCTCATGCCTGGTTCCCACATCACGCAGAAGCGCTGCAAAGCTCTGCGGAACAGAGGCCGCCCTTGTTAACCTATGGTGTTGTTCACACCAGATGCGAAGCGCCGCGGTCCTCCGCGGCTGGTTCACGCAGTAAAGCGATTGTTTCGCTGTCTGGTCTATTTTAGCTACGAGCAATCCTCATGACATAGAACGTTGTTCCAACGAAGTGAGCTACAAATTATGACCTCTTAACTTCTTGTGAGTAATTATGCGTGACTTCAACTGGTGGCTTCGCTGAGGTCATAATAAATAGGGCTAATTGGAATCCCACACTCACAAATGCTACAATTGGGAAAGTGAACTTAGCTCAGGACAGATCTGAAAAAGCAAATCATTGACTTGAACAAGTCAGCTAAGTCACTTGGAGCTATCGAAACAGCTGCAAGTCCCAAGACCAATAGTGCAAACAATTGTTTGTAAGTATAAAGTTTTGTCACTGGCATGATCAGGAAGAAAACACAATCTATCACCCTCTGCTGGGAGAAAATTGGTCAGAAGGGTGAAGAATCAACCAAGAAACACCAAAAATCAGATCTGTCAAGAATTGGAAGCTGATGGAACGCAGCTGTCAGTGTGCTGAGCATCGCCATGGACTGAGAGGTTGCCGTGCAAGAAGGAACCCCCTGCTCCAAAAGCGGCACCTTAAGACTCGTTTGAAGTTTTCTGCTGATTACATGGTAAAGATAAAACCAAATGAAGGAAAACTGTGAGGAAGAGAAAACAAAAATTGAGCTCTTTGGCCACAATGTCCAGCAATATGTTTTCAGGAGAAAAGATGAGGCTTTTAACCCCCAAAACACCATGCTTCCCCTCAAGCACGGTGATGGTAGTATTATGTTGTGGGTCTTGCTTTACAGAGAGTAAATAGGATAACGAAGAAGGAAGATTACCTTTGAATTCTCAAAGATAACCAAAAATCCTCATCCCCAAGGTTGGGTCTTTGGGTGAAATTATGTGTTCCAACAGGACAATGACCTAAACACATCAAAAGGGGTAGTGAAATGGTTAAACCAGGCTAGAATTAAGGCATTAGAATGGTCTGAAGTCCTGACTTAAACCCCATTGAGAACTTGTGGACAATACTGATGAAAAAAAACTGTCAGAAAGCCAACAAATTTAACTGAACTGCATCAATTCTGTCAAGGTCAAACATTCAACCAGAAGCTTGTGGGTGTCTACCAAAAGTGATGAAAATGGTAAAGGGACATGTAACCGAATATTAGCAATGCTGTATGTTTATTTTTGACCCATCGGATTTGGTCACATTTTCAGTTAATGGTAAAGTCATAAAAGAACCAAATTTCATGATTGTTTTTTTTTATTTTTTTTTAATTTTTTTTAATTTTTTTTATTTTACATTAAAGTCTCTTTTCCAATCACTATCAGAGAAAAATCCGAGTTGTAGAAATAACTGGAAACTCAAGACAGCCATGACATTATGATCATGTAAACTTTTGACCACAGCTGTATACAACTAATCGTGGCAGGTGAATGATGAGCACACATCTCTGATGTGCACAGCTGAGAGACCCAGCAGAATGACCTAAGATTGATTTCTGGTAATCGACTTTCTGATTGGCTAATGGGTCCAGCTTCCGTTGCATGAACCCAGAGCCTCGGGTCCAAAGTGGGTTTGATCTCTGGAACAAAGTGAGAGCAAATGACACAGAAGGAGCGGCTGAGATGACACCCACCCACTTTTCCCCTTGACACCTGCGATGAGAGCCACCCGGTTTGCTTATGCAACATGCTGTAAGTGCATTCGGGGGGGTCACCGGTGCGCGCACGCACCGCCGCACTTGCAGAAGTCCTCAGTCGTTTGCTTTACAGCCAGATTTTTGACTGCCGGCGGAACATCAGAGGCACGATGCCTGGCCCGCCGAGATTTCCCACTTCAGCTCAGCGAGGGTAACAAAAAGGACGCTTAGTTTTATCTCGATTGCATCATTCAAGCAGTGTCTCTCTGAAGAGTTATCGCGCTGTTTGATAATGACTCAGCAGAGGCAGCGCTTTGAGATTGGCTCGGCTCAAAAGGGAAAACAATAAAAAAAAAGTGCACAGTCTGTAAATAAGCACAACAAATGCGGGAACAAGGGCAAGAGGGAAAAAACGTTGACGGGGAGGAGACGGCGGGAGACACGGGGTGAATACACCACTGTGTGCGGATGTAAAATGTTAACGTTCAGGTTGTCTGTACGGGGTTTTGGCATGTGAGGAAGAAAATGATGTATGTTTGCATACCTCTGGGGTGCTGGTGCCGCTCCTTTGAAGTTCCTTACCCTGTAGTGTGAGTGTGCTGTGCACCATTAGACATGGCTGGTTATGCAGACCTCCAAACCTTGAGGCTCTCAGGGTACCATAAGGAAAGGGGGGCGGGGTCTGAGAGGGAAGACAGTAGGAAATGGAGAGGAAATCAGGAATAACGTGGAAGGACAGACACGGCGACGTTAGAAAACATGTTTTTGACACCAACGGACGGCTAAATATGTAGAAAAGAAGTTCTACAGAATCAGAGTCTTCTGCAGCTTCTGTTTTAACTAAAAGCCTGATTAACCTCAAAACTGCCTAAAAGAGGCTCGAGCAGATGTTCTGTATCTGTCTCTGCATTATAAACAGTCTGATTTGTGTACTTGAGTGAAAGAAGGAAAATCTCATTACTGAAAAAACTCCATCTTTTGATTGGAGGAGAGGGGAAAAAGACGGGGTGTATGAAGAGTAATCAGATGTAATTATTTTCCCTGGCTTTGCGGCTGATCTTTGACCTGTGACTGTCACATGCCAGCTCACACGCAGCCTCTATTTGTGCAGTCTTTGAAGGCTAAGCAGCTTCTAATGGAGACGCGTGCCGTCCAACTTAGCTCTCCTCAATCAGCGTGTTAATTGAGATAGATGGTGATGCAAGATCTATTACGTTTTCTGTAATGCCAGTGAGCAAATGAAAACTGCCTATTTCTATGCTGTGCTGAGCGCCTGTGAATTGGCCGCTTCAGTCTGCAGCAGCGCTGCGGTCACTGCACACTTAGCGAGAATCCTTCCTTCCTTTGATGCTTTGATTTTGGCCTCAGCAGGGATTGAGGATTTTTAATCAAAGAAAGGGAATGTGGAAACAATGCCGTGCCGGAACGCATAGACATTTCTGAATCGGAAAGAAGTTTAAGTTAGTTTCTGCTGTGCCTTTACTTCAAAGTGGGGTTTTAGTTCATTTAAATTACAACCTTTTTTACTCTTTCTTCTAATGAACTAAGTTTGCAAACACAAATAAGGAGCAAATAGAAAGTTTTTCCAGTTTTTATGTCTTCAAATAGATTTTCCACATCATTCTACATCTGTTTATCTACAGCATCAAAGAAACAACAAAGGTGTTGTAATATAAAAAACAGACTTTGCGTGCATTGATGAAACTGTTCTTATGAAGCACCTTTTGATGAACTGAAGCAAAATGTTGCACATTTCATTTCATTGCACATTTATCATGGAGTTCGGTTAAAAATACAAACATATTTAGGGAAATATTTAAGCAATCTATTTTAAAATAATTCTAAGATTCAAATAATGTAAGGCATGTGGAAATTAGGTTTAATATTTTGGAGATTGAGATTACCTGGCATCCCTTAATTTTCATTGTAAAGCACGGTCGTGGCCACACCATCATGTGGGCTTGTCTTCATGGCACTATTTGGTTATTAAATTAACTTTTTTTAAAGTTTGTATGATTATTTAAATATGCAAAAAATAAAAAACTCAATTGGACTGAATAATTGATGGCCTGAGATCAGAAACAATTTTAAACATTAAAGAATAACTGTTCTTGTGCACCAAATTGTCACGCACACCATCAACGAATGGGCTATTTTAAATTTCTCGTTTCCGCGGAGCAGTTAAGTACGGTACAGTACGGTATTTTAAGCGTTTCCATTTTAAAATCAATCCATTATGCGGTACCGAACCTCTCGGAGGACCCACACACGTTAATTGGAAAGAGGAACGGTTAGGGCGGAACCGCTGTAGCCACCCATTGATTGGGAGAAAGTGATGACGACATTAGAAAGCACAAATAAAGCGCTCATTTAAGCTAG
Source organism: Oryzias melastigma (assembly GCF_002922805.2). Lineage (NCBI taxonomy): Eukaryota > Metazoa > Chordata > Actinopteri > Beloniformes > Adrianichthyidae > Oryzias > Oryzias melastigma. Next base: position 27,850,426 of record NC_050524.1, on the reverse strand, counting down.
CATTTTTTAAGATTTTTACAGTGGTATTCTTCTTAGTTTCCCACAATCTTCTTTCAAACAACATTAAATTTCTGTTATTGACGATGAACTAAAAGTAAAATGATAAAAAGACAAGCTACTGGATGACCTCCATTGTTGTTGCTTGTCTAGTCGTCGTATTACAATGACACAACGACACGCTAGCGGTCTACACTACGCATGAAAACAAACCACTCAGTGGAAGCGAGGCTATATATTACTACAAGGTGCATTAAACAAGACAAGAGTCAGATATAAGTCCTTCAGTTACTCAGATTTGTTTAACTGCCTTCACAGTAACTCTAGAATTTGCTTCTGATATGCCACATGTTTAGCTACATTAGAAGCTTTAGCCATGTTAGCGTATTCACAACACAAGTAATTCCCAACTTTGTCTGCAACACATAAAAGAATGGACTGATTCCCGTAAAACAAACAATACTGTGACTAAGCTAACTTGTTAGTAACAGTTAAAAGAGACAAAACATAACCTGTCCAACACTGCTACTACATGATAGCTGCGTTAGCGTACTCACAATTACCCCCAACCAACTATTTTGACAGTGCAACTCTCAAAATCGTTTTGACATCACTAATCACAAACAGAATTAATCTATGAATAATTAATAATACGTCTCACTGTCTTTTATTTTGAATAAATAAATAAACCAAGGGTTATTAGTGTGCTTTTGTAGGATAGTGCGGAAAAAACAGTAACTATGAGACATCAACTTAGATGTCTCTGAGTCCCAAAATCAATGCTGCACTTTTTTTATCAAGCCTTTACTGTTTTTCAGTGCATGCTTGTGTTTCTGTCCTCACTGCTGCTTTTCTCATTATGTCTCTTGTTTTAGCTTCTTTTGTGACTCTGCTGTCTCCCACAGTGCGTTACCTGGCTTCCCTCAGGGCTTTCGTGTCGTGCTGCACCAGACCGCAGAGCAGCATGGTGATTGGTTGGAGAGACGAGGACGGTGGAAAGATGCGTGTTACAACATACGTTACGCAAAGAGGTGTGAGGGACATAGATTACCTCTGTGAACGGAATCTGATAGGTAGGCAGAATTCTCAAATCAAATCGTATTGTTTATTGTGTAGGTACGAAGATAAAAAAAAAATGTTTAATTTGGACATATCTTTAATAAATTGGTTCATGTTTTACCTCAAAGTACTTTTGATGTTTATTCTTGTACCTTAGAGATTGAACAACAGAAAACTCTTTAAACTCGACTACATGGCAGTGTTCTTTTTGGATTGTACAATAACACGGACCACTGGCGAAATCGGCAACATGCGAAAAGCTTGAGATGTTTCAAAGCTGTAAAAGTCCTCACTGCATGTTTTATGGACTTTTCTCAAACAGACAAACAATTTTACTAGGGCTGGGTATTGATCATGATTTCCAGAATTGATTCAATTTGTTAACCAGAACCTGGATCAATTGGATTCCAATACATTTGTTCTACATATAGATATGTGTATATATGAATATATTTATATTTACTTGATACAGTTAATGAACAATTAGATTGGTAATACCATGCCGTGTTACATGGAGAAGCTCTTCCAACCATATTCAGATCATTAATATTGTTCTGCTTCTCCTGGAGGGTGTTTCAACTTGGCCACTAGGTGGAGCTCATGCTATAGAAGTACACTTTTTTTTCAAGAAGAATAAGCAAAGAATAAACAAAAATCGTTTCATTTAGACCGCAAATGGTTACTTTAAAAATGTTTCCTTAAAAGACTTTGAAAAAATCATGCCTGTGAGCTTATAAAGCTGTTAATTTAGTCAACAATGTAAGGTTAGGTTTTCCGAGCGTTAGCATTAGCCGTCCTATAGGAAATTCCATTATACGTTGGCATCAAGCTAGCAGACTATAGCCTCATATGCTAAATTATCTCTATTTTTATAGCTTGATTATTCAAATATATATTTATATTCAAATCGATTAATCAATTTTATCAATCCAGCACCAAATTTTACATTTTTCTCCTTTGTTTAAACTCTCAAATTAAAATCTTTTTAGAAAAGTAAGTCCAGTATTATAGAATGAAAACAACGACCTGATCGCGATTGAAGATTTATGTAGATTTGGCAGGCTGAATGAACGCAGAAGAATTGGCACACAGGAGATTGATTGATAAGGTTTACAGCCAATCAGGATGCAGAATGCACAAAAACGTGAAAAATTACACAGAAAAAAAAGCAATACATTAAAACAGCGAAAGGCGAACTGCAATATAAAGATGGAGAAAAAAGCAAAGGACAGGCAATAATAGTTCGACATTATACTCGTGTAATGTACTGGTTCTGCAGCCAATAAGAAAAAAATACAACCTCAAAATCAAGACCAAATCAGAGCCACTACAGTTCAACAGAGACTATCGACACTGTCTTTAGGGTTGGAACCATTCACAATTTTTCTATGAATAAATGTTGACCTGAGATCTGTTTGTTGGTTGCAGCTACAGCAGGTTTGGATGACCAGGTCTTACTGTGGAACCCGTATGTGACCTCTGAGCCGGTATGTGCTCTTGCTGGACACACGAATGCTGTAACTGCAGTCCGCTTCATGCAGACAAAGGATCAGCTGCTCAGCTACTCCAAAGACAAGGTAATGTAAATGTGCATCTAAATGTAAAGACTAAGAGCTCTTAAATGTGGTTTTAATTGTTACTTTTGGTTGTAATTAACAAAGTAATGAAGGCATGGTGCAGATAAGTGGTGGCCTGTTTCAGTCTGATGCCTTTAAAAGAACTGTTGTTTTATCAGACTTAGCTTGTCGTCTCTCGAGCGGAGAGAACGCCGCTCTTCTCCCTGCTGCCATGCTCTGCATGCTCGCCTTCTCCTTGACTCTTTTTTTTAAAAATAATTAATATTTTAGAGCTGGTTTTGGCTCCATCTGTCCTCCGCTTAGACACCATCTGCCAAAGCAAAAAACTCTGAAGGCTTTACCTCAATTTTTTCCTGACAGAGTTTCTCAAACAGCTTCAAACATCATGTAATCTGCAGTGAAACAATATGCAAGGGCTTTTGTAATTAAGTTTGACTAATATTCAGCATAGTGACAGCTGCAAAAATAACTCTTTGATTTGTTTTGGAGTTAAGATACTTTTCTTAACAGTCTTGTTTAAGTCGCCTTGTGATTGCTTTTGGATCTCCCTGTGTGGATTCATGTCATTTTTAATCCAGGTCCTGTGTCTGTGGGACGTGTCCAGCAGGCTGTGTGTGCAGCGCCTAGCCGGTGTGTTTCCAAAGGTGCAGGAGGACACGCACACAGTCCTGTTTCTCAGAGAAGAGCGCCAGCACCTCCTCCTTTCGTTCAACAGCCGTCTCCTCCTGCTGGAGAGCACCAAGGAGGAGAAGAAGAGGAGCATCAGCCACGGACACACTGAATTCTGTGCTGCATAAAAGTCAGTTTAGACACGTATGCAGGTGAATAGATAAAATATGTATTTTTATAAACATTTGAAATTAAAAAAGAAAAATTATCTTAATAGTTAAAGCTTTACTTCTTGTATTCATCCATTTTTTAACCCGCTTTATCCCTTTTGGGGTCAAAGGGTTGCTGGGGCCTATCCAAGCTACTGTTAGGTGAAGGTTGGTACACCAGTCCATCACAGAGCCACTCAACTACACACAAACTCACACCTAGAAACTATGTAGGGTCACAATGGTCTATCAAGTATATTCTGTGAGTGTCTGGAGAAACCCAAATGGGAATTGAGCCTGGGCCTTTTCACTAAAACCAGAGTTCTAACCACTACACCACCGTGCAACCCTCCTTTATGTATCATTACCCTCAAAAAGCTAATTATGTTTTTCCTGTCTAGCTGCAGCTTCAGGAGCGTATATTACTGAGCTGTTGCAAAAAAAAAATCTGCAGTTTCTCCTGTTAGCACTAATTTGATGAAGCTCTCGACGTTTTGATATTTCTTCTCTGCTGCAGGTCAGCAGCAGGTCTTTCTCCTCTGTGATCCACTGGCAGGCTCAGGCAGGTCCAAAGCACAAACTGTTAGAAGGTTACCACGGCAACGCAGCGGTGGAGCTGTTTACTGCAGCACAAAGCGGAGGGAGAAGAAACCACTAAATAAAATACTTCAAATAGATCACATTAGAAGATTATGAAATGCATTGAAACTTGAGTTTAGCTTAAGAAGTGTGAAGCTGTGCCATGTGATGATGCTTTGGACTGCAGCTGAAAGTCATTAAAAGCAACCCAGTCGTTTTCAAAGAGAACAAATGCGTTTTACCTGCAGGAGAGGAAAGTGAAGACACAGATAACCCAAGAAGCAATGACAAAGAAGGACAGCAGGATTCTGGCAAAAAGGAAAAAAGCAGGGAGGGTTTTAGTAAAGAGCAATACTCATCTGTCAAAATGCAGCGTTTTATTTGTCTTTTTTCAACTTTTGCTTTTGAAAAAGAAAAGCCCTTTTAAAAAAATAGTGATTGGTTTGTAGGCTAACAGAAAAGTGTAACAATCACAGCCTAAACGTAAACATTTACGGTTTTCCAGAAAGCCACGCATCGCCAAACTTAAATTATTCATTTCTGTAATTTTCATAGAAAAAAATAATACAAAAACGTTTTAAAAACTACATACTGTGTATAGCATTATTAGCAATAATTCTAATGTGAATGCTGTAAGCTAAATGTTGCCGCTGAAGATGCTAATGCTGATAGCTGAAGATGCTGAAATTGATAACTAAAAACGCTTAAGCCTAATAAAAAAAATATATGCTTCTCTGATACTGTGTGGGGGCCGGGCCAAATGTGGAGACAGGCCACAGGCCGCGGGCCGTAGTTTGGGGATCTCTGGATTGAAGGTTCAAAATTCACGGTATTTTGTTTTGCTTTAAGTTAGATAAATAAAGGGAAATTCTTAACTTTTTAAACTTGTTTTACAAGTTGACTGGCTTTTATTTTGAAAAGGGTACACATTTTTCAGCTGACGTGATCCATGTGACTGGAAACAGCCAATCGGTTTGTTGCAGAGATGAGAGCTTTGATGCAAGAGCGTGGTGCAAGCTTCACAAACGAGAGAGAAGATGAGACACTAAATTAGTTTGATAATTTTTTTTTTTCATTTTTACATTGTGGTGAAGTTGGGTTTTTGCTTTCCCGCCTGTCATTAAAGTGTGGGTACTGCTCCCTGAATGACCCTGAATGCCACATGAAGGTGGTGTGCATACAATATCTAAGTGTTCATAGGATGCCCACACAAACTACAATCTAATTGTCTGATTTCCTCATTTGCTGCATTCACCCCGTACGCGATTCTGACGCCTTGATGCCCCGGCCGCGGATCAACCACCAAAGATTTTCTGGACTTCAATCATTGCCACATCATGGAAAACATGGGTGATTCTGAATCAACCCGAGAGGGGAAGAATAAAAGTGGAGGATCTTTTTATTATTGTCTCGATGAAAATAAGAAAAACATCATAAACCCATGGAGTTAGAGCGATCACGACCTCTACGACGACATCCGCGGCAGCTTTCCATCTGCTGATGGGCCTGCATAGCGATCCTGGGCAGTGAAACTTGCTAGCTCACTACGCTGTCCACTAGGCGGCTGGCTAGCACTCTAGCTTAATGGGTTCCGTAACAGGCTGGCGACCTGTCCAGGGTGTATCCCGCCTTCGCCCAACAGTCTCCGGCAATCTTGCGGCCCCAGTGGGTTAAGAAAATGAAAGGAAGTTCTGTGCGAAAATCCCAGCATTAAGGAGCCATATTGGATTTTTTTCAACCCTTTAATCGAGTCACAGAAAACTTCACGCTGAGTCCCTGATTGGTTGACGTGCCACGCTAACCTTGCCATGCTCAAGTCAAATCCCCCCGCTGACCTCAGATCGTGTCTGTACATCGACCTTAAAACTCAACGCCCCTGCCGCCCGAACTGCGTCCGGTGTAAATGCAGCAAAAGAAAAACCAGTACAACATGTCTTCATCTCACCAATTTCACCCTTACTTTATGCTTGCTTTGACCTGTCGCTCACAATATTAGTTTTTACTCTCTTTGGACTCACTGAGCAGTCTACAACCTTCCTATTTCATGCTGGCCCCCTGGTGTGTCCCCTTTACAAGTTTACCCATTTTTACAGCCCGTTTCCACCTGTGCTTCACTCAACTTTACCTTGTACTTATTATGAAACAGTCAAATTAACCACAGCAAGGGCCCCATCCAGCAGCATCGCTATCATCCAGTTTTGTTTCTGTGCAGAGAAGATGTTTGCAGCACTTTTTGTTCTTTGGGTTTCAGGTTCACTTGGTCTGAGCAATCGAGCGCTCTGTGACTTTTTCCTGCAGACGTCAGCGCCGCCTAAAGAATTCAGGCTTCACTAATAAATACAGTAATTACGCATTTCCTAACCAATCAGTATAATCAACCACATCGGCTCTCTGACCCCATGAGCTCTAGCGAGAGTGCATCCATGCACGTTCTGTGCCTGTGCACGCAGCATCAGGCAGACACCCACGCCGTCATCTGAGGCAGCCGCACATTTAATCCTCAGATGAATAGGTTGCCCCCCCCCCCTTAGCAACAAGAAGCATCATCTCTCCAATTTTCATCAACACTGAACCCGTGGTGTAGCCGTTAATACCATTCAGAAATTAAAATTTTGACCTTTTAATTACAACAGTCCCATTGAGCCAATCAGTGTTTCTTTGTTAAATACCACAAACACGGGCATAAAGGCGTCATTGTGTGAAATTGGTCGGAGACAGTGAGAGATATTAACAGAGATCTCAGTCAATTATTATACTACAATAATATGGAACAAACTCAATTCTAGTTTCTCTTTTAATGATGAAAAATTAAAAATAATCAGCCAGTATGCAAACAATGTTATACTGTGCTAAGTGTTTTATTAGTAATGAAACCTTAGCCTAATAACTATACAAACAACACATGCTGTTTTAGTGGTAACCATCAAGGATGCTTCAGTCTGTTTCCCCACACATCTAAGGCAGGGGTTGGCAACCTTTAACAGTAAAAGAGTAAAGCAGTCTCCATGATTTACTATTTCTATTTTCTAAACTGCAGATTTCATGAAGGGAAAATCTAATCAAAATGATCATTTTATGACATATTTGTTCTGATGATGAAAATGTTGATGGTTTATTAAAAAAAGACATTGAAGCAATTTTAAAAATTGTTTAAACGCAATCCATTGTGGTCTATATTCACTAATGTAGTGCACATCAATGGACTGTTTTTTTGCATTGACTTCTGGGAAATATATAATTATAGATTCGGACAGCACTACAAAATGGTAAATGCATTATATAGTGCACTACAGTGAGAAGGAAGGAATTTGGACATAGGCATAGTTTCCTTTAGAAATTCACCTCTGAGTTGTGGGTGGGACTGTTGTCAGGGAGTGAGCCTCTTGTG
>NC_050524.1:27837395-27842852 GCF_002922805.2 Oryzias melastigma | reverse complement strand
ATAGTGCACTATACAGTGAGAAGGAAGGAATTTGGACATAGGCATAGTTTTCTTTAGAAATTCACCTCTGAGTTGTGGGTGGGACTGTTGTCAGGGAGTGAGCCTCCCTTCATTTCCCATGATCCCTTTGTTTACATTTTCTCATGCTAGCATATGGCTCCTCACAGCCCGAGCTAACATTACTGGTGATATTGGACAAGGGGCTCTTCACTACTGAGGAAATGCTGGTTAGTTTATTTTTCTCCACTTAGTAATTTAAATACCAGCAGGTCATCTGGTCCGATCTGAGGTCTAACACACATATAAATACCACGGTCATAAAACAAAAAGATCGGTGGTCCTTCCAGAAAACATGGAAATAGTCCAAAGTCTAAAGCTGCCATTGACTTACTACAATGGCTACAAGATCAGCCTAAATGTTCACTATTAAGATTAAATTTACTCAGATCTTTTTAAAATGTTTTCTAGAAGTTCTCCTTATCGCTGACAGCAATAATTTACTAATGAAGTCACATTCTTGTGTTCAAGCTCTGTTTGCACAATTGTAACACAGCAGTAAACAGGCATCTACACCATTCCAATATGGCGTCCAACTACACAACAAGCTAGCGTGTCATTATAACTCGTTGCTATTGGAGCTATCCAGCCACACAGTTTTGATCCAGATGCCAGTTCAGAAGAGGAAAACAAAGATGTATCTTGTCATCTACAGTAAATGCATCAGAATGAAGTGGAGCAGGGAGCTTGTGACCTGCTGTTTGTAGTTTGATGTAGAAACTTTAAGTTTTTTCAAACTACTTTTTTTCCTGCTCCTGATTTACAATAATTGGATTAAAAAAAAACGCACAGAAACGTATAATTCTCTTTCTACATGTTCTCCATCATGAACGTTAAAAATACCAAAAATCTGATTTTCTTTGGAGTGGGTCTTAAAGCAGCCTGTGAATAAATAACATTTTGTGAATATAATGTTTTCAGCGCTTTAGGGGAATAATGTGGGATTAATCGGATTTCTCATAGGATGGCTGATGCTAACGGTCGGTTAACCTAAACTACTTTCCAACTAAATGAACATCTTTATAAACTCACAGGCATGGATTTTCATACACTTTTAATGAAATATGTTTTTAAAAGTAACCATTTGTGGCCTAAAGCCCCATTCTTGCTCATACTTTCTTCTTCTTCTGGAATAAAATGTGATGCCATAGCTGCTCGCCACCTAGTGGCCAAACTGAAACGCCTGCCAGGAGAAGCAGAAGAACTGTTGAAGCTTCTCTGTTTGAGAATCAATGTAACTCTGTATGCTATCTCATTATTTCCCTGATGTATTTACAGTATGTGAACTGTATCAGATTAATATGAAAATCTTCAAAACATACATATAGATTATCAATTTATTTCTAAACAAATGGGTCTAAATGATTAAACCGCATAAACTCAAAATTGAATTTAATCCAATTGAATTAATTTGATGGAAAGAATCAGAATCAAATCGGTCCTGGAAAATATTGGCGGTACACAGCCCTACCTCTAACAGACTGAGTTTTTTTTTTTTTTTTGAGTTCTATGTTTTCAAAGTTAACTTGGATAGCTAAGCAACACTGTATTTTAAATAAAGTTAACATTTTGAAGATGCGTCACCTTGTGAATCTCGGGATACAGTGCCTTCAAAAACTCCTGTTTAAGTTTTCGGATGAAGGCAAGGCTTTGTTTGGTGATGGACGAAATGACATACAGTTTGCCATTAAGTATCCCCGCTAAGTTCGAAGTCTGATTTCATGTGCGTGTTCCTATCTGTCCTCTCCTGCTGTGTCTGGTTGCAAACATCTCAAAGCCAACTAGACATCTGGACCATAACAAGTCAGACGACTCCAGGGGGTTTACTTTGGCTTCACTAACACTACCTCATGGATTTGTGTCGGCCTTCTTGTATATGTGTGCGCTTTTCTTTGATACTTCCACTGCACGTGCTCATCATCATCATTTCACACCCACTGAGCTGAACTCTGCAGCTCACTGCCACTGACTTACAGAACTCTTTCTTTCGCACAGCAGTTGAATTTCCATGACTTCAAGGACAGAAATTTCCTTCATGTTCATTCCAACATTTACCAATTTCTGTCTCGCTCACACCCAAACACAACATTTTTAAAAAACTGTGACGAGTCTATATGTTATTTCATTATATTTTCTGTCATAATTAATGGAGCAGCTTTGACTGTTTGGGGTCCTGCAATATCACTTCTGCTCTAACACACACGTTCATCTGAGGTGTGTGTCAGCGGTAAAGAGAAGCAAGGCGACAGATAAGCAGCAGTAAAAGGAAATAGTGTCATAATGACTTTCATCCCTCATTTAATTTCCTGCTTCTTTCCATCCGCCGAGTCCTCGGTGTGATCCAAATAGAGCGGTGTCACAGACACACCGCGTAATTCCACCTTCCTGCCTGCTGCAGCTCCAACAATCCCACGGACGAGGAAATATGTACGTCCCGCTGGGAGACATAAACTTCCTGGTTTAGAGCCAAGGAGCATCATTATTTTATTTCATCAACCTTCATAATAAATGAATTGAAATAAAAAGAGAAGAGCAATGAATAAAGTTTAGAGAACACTTTGCCGGTGCGCTAGGGGTCCTCTTATAGCTTTCATAAATTCCCCCAAAGGTAAGCATTGTGCGGTTTAACAGCAACTTCAAAATATTTTTTGTGAATAAATCCAATATTATTTCCTTTCTTAGCGATGCAAAGTAATTTATTTTAAAGTCTTTTCAAAACTTGATATTGAGATCTGATGTATCTAATATGTTTCTTTAAAGGGCTCCTTTGATTTTTGTGAGCAGTTTATACAGTAAATGCATTATATTGGTCAAAATTACATAATTCAAATATATTTTTGTCTTTTACATGTTTCCATGTTGTTAATTTCTCAGGATGTAAAATATATTAGAAATGGATCAAAATTTGTGATTTTGGGCTATATAAATAAAATTGAATTGAAAAAAATCAATTGAGCAGTGGGATGTAGTGCAGTATCGGTTAAGGATGTGGAAAAATGGATACGTATTGAAAATTGATCGAGCAACTGCAGAATCCTTTGGAAACCACAGATATGAACCAGATTAAAAGGTTAAAAGGTATAAAATCAATAAAGAAGTACATAATCGATTTCTGACAAAAACTGCAGTTTCTCTGTTTTTTTTCCCTCCGTCTTTGTCTTTTTATGTACGTGTGCAAACAAGAAGATGTCCATTAATAAGCTTGCTTCTTCTAAGTCAATATCTGAATAAATTTCTCTGTCAAATGCCATGTATTATTATTTATAGCTTTAAATGCCATAAGAATATCTAGATTTTAGCATTTTTCTTAAAAGAATCGGGTTGTATCTTATTGCCAAGAAGTAAGTTGAACCCTTTATGTATTGATTTGTTGACCATTAATTTCCATTTAACTGATAGTAAAAAAAAAAACATAACCTTTCAAAACATTCAAATTCAAACAAGTTTATTTATCCCCAAGGAGGAATTAATTTTAAGGTGCAGACAGTAGTTTTATTTCAATAGGGCTAACGGACGTCAAATAACCTCAAACAAAATGTACGCTCTCAGAAAACCTAATGATAAACGCATCAAAAGACAATCAAATGTATTTTATAAGGTTGACCTTCCTTCCAAAAGTCTGGAAATTCCCACATGAGCGCTATCATGAGTCAAAGAAACGAAAAACATCTTGAGCGTGTGAACCCTGACATTCTTTTAATTAACTTCTCCGTTCTTATCAAAGAGATCCGATTAATGGGATGAAATGTGTTAGCAGAGATGTTCAGTGCCTTTGGGACGAATGCTTTTTGTTGATAATATTGTAGGTGAACCCAGTGACCTAAGACGTACTATTCCATTGATGAATATGCAAATATGATGCGGATGAAGGACACAGAGAAGGAAAAAAACACTCTGATTACAATTTTGTTTCAATTTTTTTTTTTAACAAATTGGTATAAAAAGTTATAATAACTCTCAAATGTTGTTTATTTGGTATGTGTGTAAAAAGATACAACAATTCTTATTCCCCAGAATTTGATTCAAGTTTGACGTCCCTGCTCAAGTGTATACAAGAACACGAGTTCTTGTGAGTATAAACATTTTAAGTGGAATATAATTAAAATCCCTAATCAGAGAACATCACTAAAAATGGATGCAGAGAAATTTGGACTGTTGCTATTTTTCTCAAATTAATCCTAAATTTTCCAAATTCAATATTACACTTTTTTTTCTTTAAGCACAAGCACTGCAGAGACAGAGAAGGCTTGGAAGAAAGATTTCCCTGATGCTCTGGCAGGGGTTTCCATTTGTCATCTGTTAAATAATACAGAATGAAGAGAGTGCAAGAAATGCCTGTCCTGGAGAAAGGATCAGGGAAGTTATTCACACTTTGAAAATCAGAGCAGACTTCAAAAAAACGACTCAACAATGACTTAAAACTGAGAAACACTTAGAGCTTCTGGCTGATGGAGCCATTCTTCTTGGAATTAGCAGTTTCTTATTTCGCTGCTGTAATCTAATTTAAACTCTGGGACTTGTCTACATGCCTGTAGTTTATCAGCGTGTGTGTCATCACACCAACTATCACATGACGTTTTTTGATAAACTGACATTGTCTCTTTTCTGTCACAGGCCCAATCCAAATTCTTCCTTTCTCCCTACCCCTACATTTAGCTCTCTAAACGGAGAGTTATGAAAAAATACTGTCTCATATTTCGGATGTCCCTTTTGCTTGATGACGTCACCAATAGTAGCCGGTCAGCTAGCGTTACTTTCACTACAAATGCCCCTTCAAATGGAGGGGTAGGGAGAAGGGAAGAATTTGGATTGGGAGATGGAGTAAAATGTTGTTAAGTTTTATTTTGAAAGTATAATGGATTTTAAAATGGGTCTTGTTTCCTAATATTCCGCAAAATTGACACGTCGACAGAATGGAAATAGAACTCCTGAGTAAAATTTGTGTTGCGGAGAGACAGACATCAAACGCAAACATAATGGGGGCAATGTAAACCAGTGTTTTTCAACCTTTTTTGAGCCAAGGTACACTTTTTCCATGAAAAAAATCCTTGGATACACTAGCATCCAAAAAGGTAAAAAAATTAAGTCTGTATTGATGTACAGTCCCTCCACAATCTAGTGTACATTTTTTATATAAGTGGGAAGCATCATTAATCAATTTTTATATAAGTGGGAAGCATCATTAATCAATTTGCTCAAGTTAAACGTATATCATGAATGATTTAAAAAAAATACTTCTAAATAATCAGTTTTTATGAATGTTTTTTTTTCTCTTTTTTGAAATACTTCCAAAACTATCAGACAAAGTAAAAACAACGTTCTTTTCTTGTTTCCCTCCACAATATTGATGAGAATTCTGGCTCAAAATTCAATTCTTTTGCATTCGTTTTCCTAAAACAG
>NC_050524.1:27836531-27837390 GCF_002922805.2 Oryzias melastigma | reverse complement strand
GCATTTGTTTTCCTAAAACAGCGGCTCTTTTGGCTACCAAATGGCTTTTTAGGTTGTTGTTTGCTTTGTTTGATTCATTATAAACTACATGATAAGATTATGCACAAAATCCATGATGTAAATATGTTTTTATTTATATAAAGTGTAAATTATGTATATGCTGTTATTCATCCCTTCCAGATAGAATGTACAAAATTAACAATAAAAGAACTAACAATTAACTATTCAGTTTTCAACTCTACGCATTTTAAGCTTTTTTCTTCTTAAACACATTTGAAGTGAACAACACAAAACTCTGCAACCACAACCCAAAATACAAATGAAATTGTGCAAAAACCACTAAATCAAGACTTTTATTCACATTGACATTAAGAAAGACAAAAGAGTTTCAGCTTTGAGGATGTCATCTGTTTCTTCTGTCAGTGATGATCTGCTCTGTTTTAGAGAAGATTCTCTCAGTTCTCAGGTGTCTGGACAGGTTGATCGTGGAGCCATAAATATATACAGAATATATATACATATAGAATATTCCCTGCAGACTCTGTTCCTTCATACTATCAAGAAAAGTCAAATGATTCCAGTTTTTATCTTCTTTTCTTTTCATTTTCTTTACATTTTGTGTTGATGTTTTCTCTCTATCTCCCTCTCTCCCTATTTGGCTCTTGCGCTGCTGAACGTGTAAGCCCCTCCCCCTCTACCCCAATGCATCATGGGTGCTGTAGTGCATAAACTCACGCAGATGCCGTCATATTGTCGTTTCTGAGCTTCATTCTTTGTTCACTTTTTAAACTGTCTGACGTCGGATCCTGCTGGAAGCTACACCGCTAAACACGAGCTTTAGCTGTTATTTTAGTTGGAA
>NC_050524.1:27832094-27834997 GCF_002922805.2 Oryzias melastigma | reverse complement strand
CAAACTCTGTTCCTTCATACTATCAATAAAAGTCGAATGGTTCCAGTTTTTTCTTCTTTTCTAATGTCTCTCCTTTTCTTTACATTTTATGTTGATGTTTTCTCTCTATCTCTCTCCCTATTTGTCTCTTGCGCTGCCCCTAGCCCTCCACCCAGCGCTCAGCGCGCGCACTTAACCCAGTGCATCATGGGGGCTGTAGTCGATATACTCACGCAGATGCCGTCATACTGTCGTTTCTGAGCTTCATTCTTTTGTTCACTTTTTAAACTGTCTGGGATCGGATCCCGCTGGAAGCTACACCGCTAAACACGAGCTTTAGCTGTTATTTTAGTTGGAACTGAGAGACTTTATGAGCCGAATCAGAACAAGGAAGTGAGGACGATAACCTCTTCTGATTGGTCAGATTGATGACATGTGATCAAGCCTCCAACAATGATTGGCGGAGACAGCTGAAGGGGGCGGGACTTTTCTAAAAGCTGAGTTTGAAGCTAGTTTTGCGGCTGGATTGGGGTAACATCATTCTAATGAGTCATTTATAGAATCAAAGAAATATTTATTTTACCATCTTGCATATCCCAAACCATCCAGTGTTAAATCAGGGCCGTTTGGATGAACACAGAGCTGATACCATAGTGATGGTAAATGTTTTAGATATATGAAAATGGGTTAATTCTCGCGGCACACCAGAACATCTCTCACGGCACACTAGTGTGCCGCGGCACACTGGTTGAAAAACACTGATGTAAACATTCAAATTGATAATAAAAGTTCTATTTTTTGTGTCAAACGATGCAGAAACACCGCAGTTGGGCGAGTGTAAATTAGGCTTAAGATGTCCTAAAATTCCAACTAATAATTTGAATTATTAATATTTTTTGTTTGTTTTCATCCAAGACAGCATTTTCATGTCAGTAAGATCCAATGCTCTTTACATATTAAGATTTCTCTGCTACAGGGGGTTGCACCGCCATTCTCTGTCATTGGTCCAAAACTATTAGCATCAAACAACAAACACTGCATCCTATGTTTCCCAAGTAGATTCTTCAGTTTACAAAGTTAGTTCACTGCTGCATTTGTTTCAGATTCATTTTAGTTTCACATGCAAGCTGAGCCCTGATTTAAAATGCAAATTTCTACAACTTTCTACAGCAGACTAACCTCTGAGACGAATGCTGAGGAGTTATTTCTGAAAACTTTTGAAACAAAACACATGGTGTTGGATGTCCCAGTAAACTGCTGCATGCTTTAATCACAGTCGAATCATTTTTATTTTATTTTATTTTTTTTTGCAATGGATTGTAAGAAGTGAACTATGTATTACCAGCAGCTCACTATTCTTCAGTAGGTTGTGCCTCTTTTAAAATAGTTACAGTAGATTTATGAAAAAACAAAACAAATGGCTCTCCTTTTAAAGTACTACACTGAACATATACATATTTATACTGGACAGAAAATCTTTTATGCAAGCTGTGGATTGTTTACATTACGTTTAAAGTTGGACAGAAGCACTGATCTGAGTTTACTCCACCCTACTTAATGTTTCAAAAACAACTAATCTTCGGGTGTCCACCCTCATGCCAATCAGACAACCAAGCTTCTAAACATGCACAAATCTTAGCTCTTATAAAATTAAAAAAAATCATTAAAAAAAAGTCTTCCACCTCAATTGTCATTAATAACAAAAACAATTTAACTGTAAGGAACTGATGGTGGAGTAGGACTAAATATGCTAGAGGCCAGGCTTGGTGTCAGAAACCTAAAGGGCCTATGCTATGAAAAAATAAACTTTTTGAGCTTTTAAGTGTATTATAATGTCCTCACTATAAACAACCCCACAGTAGTATTTTGATTAATTCACTCATTTCTGGGTGTTCCACTGAAGACCTGTACTCTGAGCACCAGCCCCACCCAACCACAAAAACGAGCGGGTTCGCACGAGCTCTTGTCACAAAGTGAGAACTTCCCCTTTCAGGAAGAGCCTGCACTCCAGAACCGCCCCCCCTCAGGCCAACACAAATTTATCTGCTCAGCTAGCGTTGCTTAGCTGCTGCCTTTGCTGCTCAGCTAGCAGCAAAGCTATATCAGCTAGCTCTGCTCAGCAGCTAGTTTCACTGCTCAGCTAGCTTCATCACTCAGCTAGCTCAGCCGCTAGCCTCAGGCATCGCTACAACCAGTGTAGCGATGGCTGGGCAACTAAAGGCAGATATACGGTATGCACATCCATCTTTTTAAAAGTTCTGATGATGTCTCTTTCTATGGGCACAACGCAGACCCGATGTCGAGGCCGGCTTTAGGGTGACGTCATGAACTAGGCGGCACACATAAGCAGTGGGTAAAACACCCACCAGAAAGGCGGTGCTTCAGAGATATAGGTGTTTTACTTCCGGGTTGGAAAGAGCTCAAGAAAATAACTGATTTCATAAATAGATTGTTCTTTAGTGTGCCAAAGGTAATATGATCATATATTTGGACATTATGCTAAAAGATGACAGTTAACTCTAAAATACTTCAGAAGATCATGGTATTGGCCCTTTAAAGATTCAATAAACTTAAACACGACAAAACCAAAGTAGCAACAAGAGCAGATGACCTGACAGGGAAGAACTGAAAAACAAACAAAAGACTTTTATATGGGGCAAGGACAGTTAACAGAAATGAAAACAACTGTGGATGATTATTACCATGGCACAGAGATGGGAAACCACACTGCACAATCCTCACATCAACAAATATTAAGGATGCTTTTGACAATTGCTTTGGTATAAAATCTGACTTTTTCACGTTCCTCACTTCTGCAACCATCCTTCTTCCTTTTAGGAACTGCAGTATCCAATACTTACAGATTTGTTTCATATTGTTTTGGGGGTTTGTGATCCTAAGGACAGATGCAATCGTACTAATTG
>NC_050524.1:27826748-27831783 GCF_002922805.2 Oryzias melastigma | reverse complement strand
AACATGACAAAACCAAAGTAGCAACAAGAGCAGATGACCTGACAGGGAAGAACTGAAAAACAAACAAAAAAGACTTTTATATGGGGCAAGGACAGTTAACAGAAATGAAAACAACTGTGGATGATTATTACCATGGCACAGAGATGGGAAACCACACTGCACAATCCTCACATCAACAAATATTAAGGATGCTTTTGACAATTGCTTTGGTATAAAATCTGACTTTTTCACGTTCCTCACTTCTGCAACCATCCTTCTTCCTTTTAGGAACTGCAGTATCCAATACTTACAGATTTGTTTCATATTGTTTTGGGGGTTTGTGATCCTAAGGACAGATGCAATCGTACTAATTGGATACTTTTGTTACAGAGAGTACATGGATACATCCCAGTAGGCTTACTTTCCTTTTTTTCCACTCCTATTTATTATTTCTGTTTGATCTTGTCACACTTTGATGCTAAATATTGAATTTAACCATTAAAAAGTACATTAACTTTAGCTGCCGATCCAGTTCTAGCTCAGATACTGGAGTGAAGGCGACTCGTACATTAGTTTGACCTGGCAGCATGTCTCCTCAGGGTTGCAGCATTTCTGCTTTCACATCAAATCACATGTGGCACCAACTAACACATCAGCGCAGCCAAGTGAAAGCAGTGGAGGCGCTGTGGCCACTGGTGACAAAAGTCAATTTAAAGTTTTGTTTGGGCTCTTATACTCTGATATGCTCAGGAGGTCTGTGTGTGCTCTCTCTTGTTTTTGTTGTATTTGCATGTGTGTACGTGTGTGTGTTTGTGTCCCGAGCAGCAGCAGAAACATTTGCTTGATGTGGGACTGAAGCCTGCTCATTCATATTCAGAGTCTTGACAAAGTTACGCTTGACTTGTCTCAAACAGAAAACCGTCTTGCACAAACACGATCCGTGTACACACACACACACCCACCCCCCACACACACACTCTTCCAGTCACAGCCTTAGTTCGAGCATTTCCCTGTCCTGGATTAATCCACTGCATGTGACTTACTGTAAAGCGGCCATGTGTGGACACATTCCAACTACGACTGATGGCCAAGTCGTAGAACAAAGCAATTTCACAAATTGAATAATATGATAATGGACTTTTGTTTTTAAATAATAAAAAAGTTATCAGACATAATGTACACAATTGCACTGAACAAGTGGATGGACACAAATCCCTGGGCTCAACGAGGAAGGGCTTGATAGATGCTCAGTTACAAAATGTCTCTCCATACCAGGAAGTGGGTTGTTGGTAAAATGCTACACCTCACTGATTTAGCCATTACCAGCATGTGGATTTAGTCCAGAAAACACAGCCAACTTCCAAAGAAAACCTTGTATTACCCAGAGAACTCCTTTTGTTTAAAAAAAAAAAACAAAAACAGGCCAGTGAGATGGAACTGATTCCAGCAGCAAATAATACTGTTTAAGTAGATCATACGTACACTGGACAAAAATATAAACGCAACATGTTTGTTTTTTCTCCCATTTGTCATGAGATTAACTCAAAGATCTAAAACATTTTCTACAAACACAAAATAACAATTTCTCTCAAATATTGATCATAATCCTGTTTTAAATCAGTCACAGTGAGCTAATCCCACCTCACAGGTGTGCCATATCAAGGAGGTGATTAGACAGCATGATTACTGCACAGGTGTGCCTCAGACTGGCCACAACAAAAGTCTGAAACATGTCGTTGTATGAATAGGGTATGGGGATTTGGAAAACCTTCAGTGTCTGGTGTGACCACCATTTGCTTCATGTACTGCAACACATCTCCTTCACACAGAGTTGATTGGGTGTTTGTCAAAGGCAGTTCAAAGTTCGTGGATATTTGCAGCATTGCATTATAATGCAACGAGAGGTGATGATCTTGGATGTTGATCTTGTATGGGACAGCAATGGAACTCAGGATCTCATCAAAGTAGCTCAGGTCAGAAAACAGAAGATCAGGTCCGGAATGAAATACAGGCAGAGTGGCACAAACAATACTTCGCACTGAGTCAGGCTCTGCGCCTTAAGTGTCCTGAGGGTGATTGGCAAATGGGAGTCAGCTGAGTGGCATCTGGGGAGTGTGCGCTGGGGTTGGTGGGAGATGTAGTTTGTTCAGTACTCTGGAGATGGCTCCTGCTGGTGACCAGAGGGGGAGCCAGAGCTCTGAATCATGACAGGCAAATTTCAGATTTATTTTATTGTGACAAGTCTAAGGCACACCTGTGCAATAATCATGTTGTCTAATGAGAATCTTGGAATGGGACATCTGCGATGTGGGACGGACCGTCTCAGCAAAGGAAGAGTGCTCACTATCACAGATTAGTGAATAATACGTGAGAGAAATGGTTATTTTGTGTATGTAGAAATGTATCAGATATTTGAGTTCGTCCCATGAAAATGGGAGTAAAAATCAAAGTGTGTTTATATTGATTATTCAATGCAGTTTATTCAGATTTTAGTAAATTACGCTTCATTTCAAGGATATTTATTGAACATAACAATGAAATCCAGTGTTTCACTCTAGTGGAAATGTTCTAAAATGCACATAGAATTACATTTTTGAATTTGTCATCTTTGGGAAAAAAAAGTTTCCAAACATCTACTTTATATTTTTAAAAATTACACAAATCTTTTCTTTCCTGTGTTTCAGGAAAATGTAAGAAAAAAGCTTTGTTTGTATCAAAAATGTGGCTCAGTGAAAAGACACAAAATTTTAACAAGAAATGTGTGTTTATCACACTGCACATGTATCAAAGTCATCACGGTTCGCTGCATCATAACGAGGCCGATTAATTCATCTGAATCCTAAAACTTAAACCTTGTGGAGATCATGCAGATTGCTGCTCACTCTCATCTGCGGCCTGTCCATCTCAGCAGTGCACAATAAAAGTCTCTTGAAATACAGATGCTGGCGCTCGGCTGCATGAATAATGCAGGAGCCCCACACTGTCATAAACTTTACACCTCGTCGTGTTCACATATACTCGCCTCCCCAAACCAATGCAGCCCTCACACATCTCATTAACTTCTGCTGTTAGACTGCTGAAGCATTTGATGAGATTCCTGCCTTATTTGATGAGCACAAACAGAGATGCACACAGTTTCTATATATACATTTTGTGCATTACACGGAAAGCAGGGAAAGTTGGGAAATCAGAGTTGACACAGATGGGAGCTGGGGACAGATTTCCAAGCCTTTAAAGCCGATTTAGTAGCTGCCTGGCATCATTCAGCAACATTGTGGAATTGGTAAATGCATTGGTGCCTAAATTTTATGACAGTGTAATGACTTTTACTGGTAGTATAATGCATCTGTTGCCTTTGCAAGGATAGGTAAATACATTTATTTAAAAAATGTAAAAATAAAATCTGATTGGTACAATGCAAAGTTCCCTATAAAGACATGTTTGAATTAGTTCTCTTATATCTTTCTGAACTAATGCAACAGGCTGAAATGGTGACTGTGAGGGTCAGTGAGGTGTCTGATGAAGGCCAAGTGATTTCAAGCTATGGTCAACATTTTTATGAAGCATTTTTATGTCAGTTTTTTAGTTCTTGGTTTGTTTAATCTTTCCCTTTTGAGGCTCAACATTTACATCAAACTCAACTAAAATCACTGATTAAAGTGAGATGTCATTATTCTACTGCTGGTGTGGTATTGACGGCTATCTATCATTGATTAAAAGATGTATGAAGGAAGGTTTGACATGGTGGAAGAATCAGGTGTGATGTGGGACAAACAAGTGTCTGCAAAAATAAAAGGAAATGTGTGGAAGACTGGTGAGAGCAGCCATGAGGTTGGTTTAAATATTTTGAGAAAGAGACAAAAGGCAGAGCTCAAGATGTTGAGGTTCTCTTTGGGAGCAATGAAGATGGAAAAGATCTAGACGGAAGACATCAAGAACATTCAAAGAAGTGAATGAAGGGAGGTGATGAATTGGACATGATGAGAGTAGGATAAAGTAGATAAAAAGATGCAGAGGTTATTGAAAACTCTGCTTCCTGTAATAAACAATTTAAATGTTAATAAAACAAGATTAAAATACTAAAATTGTATTTAGTATATATTTCTTTTGTAACCATGAAAGAAGTGGGAAAATGCCAGACCTGTTGTCCATTCTCAGAAATTAAAGGACGATGTGGAGGCATTACTTGTCCGGGTCATGGAGGATGCTTCCATGAAGTCCATTCATTTCATTTACAGCTGCTCAACTCAGTTCCAAAAGCCACGCCCCCTCAGAGGAGATTTTGGCAACAAAGGTTTCAGATCAACATGAAAAAGGGCTTTTTAATACATTTAGGTTGTGGATTTTGGTTAAAAACATCATAATTAAAACACTACTGGGAATGTTTTTTTTATTATTTAAAAAAATATAATGGGGGACTTTAAAGGAACTGAAGGAGGACGTTCTACATCATTGAGCAGACCAACATTTTCAAGCAATATGGAAAAGAAAAAAAATATCAAATATTGAAAAATATTAAATGCCTTGGACAATGTATGAAAACCTCAGATATTTCATGAAAACTTCAGCGTGATCATCAAATTGTTAAGGGATTTGTGGCTGATTCAGGAACACATGGGTTGGTGGAAATGAAGACAGAAAGAGGAGGGTTTCTGTCAGACAAATGCATCAGTTTAAGGGGGTATTCAGACTAAGAAACTCTGTTGGTTCAGACACTTAATTTGAGTCCTGAACCTTGCATTTGGTTGTCTGCCTGACATTTCTGTTTCTGACCAAAACTTGTCAACGAAACCAAATGACTAAAGATTACTTCAGTCAGTGGCCAGGAACTATGAGACAGGTCAAAAAACAAGAGGTGTGGTGCTTTAAAATCCTTGTCAGGATGGTCAACTTATTAAAACTTTATATTACTTAAAATTTTATAACTTACACACACATGTAAATGAGACAAAAAATACATTTTGGGCATCCGAGTAAAAGGGGTGGGTGCTTGAGCTTCTAATGAGCTACTGCCCATGTGCTGAAAATATGTCTTAAAGGGGCCATACCAGGATTT